>NC_056751.1:752962754-753210254 GCF_019279795.1 Protopterus annectens
AGACAATATTTTTTTTCAGTCAAGATTGTACATAATTTTGCTGGTCATAGGTATCAATTTCAGCTTGATGCAGTGTATCATCTTTTCAGCTACTTATACAATTTACATAGCGTATCACTTTTTGTAAACCTTACAGTTATATTAGACATCTGTCACAAGTATTTGAAATAATGACATACATGAATGGAGCACAAACTGGGTGCATGAAATATGAATATATACGTGTGTGTGTGTGTGTCCCATATTGTATTCATATTCTAATAGTGCGACACAGTGGTGCAGAGCTTACAGTCACTGATTCATTATTATATTTCATGTCTACAATGCCTTCTCAGTGCAGTTTGCATATTCTCCATTTCTGATTCTGCCTGTTTTTTGGCATTCTCTTGTATTCCCAAAGATGCATGATATTTGGATTAACAAAATTCCATACTGCCCGTAGAAGCATGTGTGATGCATTTGTTATATACAGCAATGTGTGCGCGCGTGTGTGTGTGTGTGTGTGTGTGTGTGTGTGTGTGTGTCTGTGTGCATATGTGTGTGTGTGTGTGTGTGTGTGTGTGTGTGTGTGTGTGTGTGTGTGTGTGTGTGTGTGTGTGTGTGTGTGTGCATGTGTGTGTGTGTGTGTGTGTGTGTGTGTGTGTGTGTGTGTGTGTGTGTGTGTGTGTGTGTGTGTGGGTGTGCACATGTGAGCATGTGTGTGTGTGTGTGTGTGTGTGTGTGTGTGTGTGTGTGTGTGTGTGTGTGTGTGTGCGTGCGTGTGCATGTGTGTGTCATCTAGAACTGATTTCACTTCCAGTCCCCTTAACTGCTGAGTATTTTCACATGGCCTGCCCTCAGAATACAGGGGGCTTCGGCTATGTTTGCTCTTTTCATTTAGTAGGTTATTTCCCCAAACATGGCTTAATATTTATGCATGAAATTGTCGGGTAATTTTACTCGCTTAATTTTCGATACCCCTTCTCTGGAATGGTCCCCTAGTCTGAAAAAGAAAGGAGCAGCTGAGTCTTGAATTGCAATGAAAAGAAATCAATGTTTACTGTCGATCTCTATGTCTTATTATATACAGAGTGAAAAGATCAATTTTATACTGAAACACATACTAGTTTTAGGTACATCACGCCAGCATTGCATATGATTGTTTTTAACAGCTTTTGCTTATTTTACTATCAAGAGAACTGAAACATATGCATTTGTTTTCAGCTGAATGTTTTGTAAACATGAAATTCTCAACTTACAAAGCCCATTCAGGTCTGAATTCCACCCTAAATGTAATTCAGAACCATAGCTAATTTGTCTAGTGCCCTGTGGAGTGTGCAGTTTTCTGAAATGGCACCCCTCAGTACTCAAAAGTTGAAAAGCAAAAATAAGTCTTCCCAAAGCTGAAGACCAACAAAAAGGTATTCTGCTACAAGTGTAACAAGCAACTTGCTACAGTTAAATCATTACAAATACTGACAACTTCATAATTTCAGACACGACTACAAATGCAGTATCAGCATTGATTAATTCATCCAAGATATCCCCGTAGATTCACAAAGCAATGCTGGTACTGTACTCCCACACCATCACCACCTGCTGATCGCACACAGCCACAGTTTGGGCGTGATGCAGCTTCCACCTTTGCCCCATCCTAGCTAAGTCTCTGCTTCAAATGACATCTCTCCACACTTTAAGGTATCCTTTTGAAATTTTCAAGGCAAGCCCCCTTGATAATCTTGCTTTCAGTTTGTTTTCCAAAGCCCAATAGTTTTTAGGGGAAATGGACAACAGCATCTCAAACATGGGCATGCCTCTAAGGCCATGCAAATAAGCATATTTTCCTATAACTTAAAAAATGTCAGAAAATAATTTTTCCATGGAAGAATTTCTTTTCTTAGACTAGATGATTGTTTTTATTAGCATTTCACAAGAGTACACCAGTAATATGATTCAGATAAATGCTGTGTGTCAGCTTGAAAAACAATATAAAATATACATTACTTTTTGTGAAATAAATGGTGAAAACAAAGCATCCAAATGGTTATATAAGACTACTGTTGCTACCTATCAACAATGGACCACCTCCTTGTAACACTAAAAAATATTATAGCAAATTATAAAATAATATATAATGATCCTCAGCTACAAAATGTACTTAGCTGGTGGCTCTAGTTCTAAAGACAAATACACAACTGTATCTTCTTGAAACGCAGTTTGCTGCACAAGTTAAGTTTGGGGGTTGAAGAAGAACAAGTCTAGTGACAAAACATTTCTTTATTCAGGAGAAATAAACATGATTTTTACTTCTTATGCATTCACAATGCAATAAAGAGGTATTTTAAGCCATTATTGTAGTCAGTGTTCTGAGCAGACGTCCACTATAGCACAAAACATAAACACTGAGTGTGATGCAAAATATCAGATTTAGCAGTAAAGGCATATTATCAAAAATCTCTGGGTCATGTCTTTGAAAGGCTATATATCCCCCCACTTTGAAAACTCATTATGAAACATTTTGATAACAGCAATAGGACGAGCAGCTATAAAACACACCTAAGGGTATACCTCTAACAGAGAACTTCTAATACAGCTCCCCTCCGAATTTGACCCCAGAGCTTTAGCTTCTTTAAGGCATGGTATTGTGGTGACGACACATTACATCTCAAAATGTACACATTTTTGTGGTGAAATATTGAGGAGTTTTACTTCTGATGTATTGGGACCTCAGAACAGAAGTGTTTCAGACTATTATTGTACCAATATACCCAGCAGGAGTATGCCACAGCACCTAAAATGAAACAGAGTATAATGAAAACCATCAGACTAGCAGTAAAGGCACATAAACTAAAGCCACTGAAGCTTGTTTTCAAAAATTATATTTTTCTATTCTCTTAGTATTCTCATCAATATCTGCACTCTGTCTCCTACTAATATCCTACCTAACTGCCATTTTCATGTGGTACCTCTTAACTAATTCTAGTAAACCATCCACAAGCACTGAGTAGAGGAGAAGCCAGGCACCGGACAGCTGAAGTAAATGGGCAAAGTTTATTGTATAAATCCAACACAAACGTGAAACGCTAAACAACCACAACGCGTTTTTCGTCAATACAACAGACTTCATCAGACAAAGACACAACCTTAAAACCACACACACACACACACACACACATATATATATATATATATATATATATATATAGTGTGCCAAAATTCAAATAAGCCAATAGATAGGCATCTCATGAATATACAATACTTAATAGGCATGTTTTCTTGAAAAGTAAAAATAAATAAATACATTCAAATTAGAATAAAATATAATGTCATCGCTAGGGTTCAAGGATTTATGAATCAAAAAACGATGATGTATAGGTAAAGGTAAATTAATAAACATTAAAAGCAAAGAAAGAGTAAATGATGCAACCTACTTTACTGTAAAAATTCTTGCAAATACTAGTGACCAAAATAAAAATAGCAGGAACCATAAAATTGTCATTCCATACGAAACTGGAAAAAACAATATTTTAATTAAATAATGTTGTATGACATTAAAATATACCCTAAAATTATTCTAAATAGTTTCTAAAAACTGTGTATAAAATAGGAAAAGATAAAATGTACAAAAATGTGGAGACGGAAGATCCAATAAATAGAACAAATGTGATCAAATAGGTGAAAATTAATGACATCAAGTAAAATAGCTTGCTGAATCTAATTGAATCAATAAAATCTATGAAATCTATAATATCAATAATTTAATGTATAATAAATACCCAATATATATAATCTATATTTTGCTAAAATATAAAAAGATATATAAATAAATAAAT
Source organism: Protopterus annectens (assembly GCF_019279795.1). Taxonomy (NCBI): domain Eukaryota; kingdom Metazoa; phylum Chordata; order Ceratodontiformes; family Protopteridae; genus Protopterus; species Protopterus annectens. The sequence goes on from NC_056751.1 coordinate 752,966,567, forward strand.
AAATGTGTGTGTGTGTGTGTGTGTGTGTGTGTGTGTGTGTGTGTGTGTGTGTGTGTGTGTGTGTGTGTGTGTATATATATATATATATATATATATATATATATATATATATACACACATATATATATAGCAGTAAAATGTACATCCATATAAAATTTTAATATCCACATAAAATATTAATAGGTGGTGGACCATTATAATCTAGCAGCCTTCATCTTTAAAACTGGGGCAAGGGAAACATTGTCATTAAGGCCTAGGGACCTACTGGCTTCAAGAATAATTTGCCAATATAGCTCCCGATATTCTATCTTTGTTTCCCCATAAACCACCTCTCTCATCTTTCTGGACTTCTTCTATAATGAAAGAAGTATATTTAGCTAGGGGGCAGGTGTGTTTATGTTTATATAACGTGTTAGTAATTTTCTTATTTTTTATATCATTAACATGTTCATATATTCTTCTTCTAATCTTTCTTTCAGTTTTACCAGTGTAGAAACTAGAACAAAGTTTACATATAGCAATATACACCATTCCTGCAAAATCACAAGTACTATGAGTCTTGGCTTTTATTTCCTTTCCCCTAGCTTCAATAAAAACACATGTAGTGTCAGCCATCCAAGGGCATTGTGCACACATTTTACATGAAAAAGTGCCATTAGGCTTCATTGTCTTCTTTTTCACATTATATGTTGGTAACAACCAATCTTTTATATTACGTCCCCTTCTAAAAATAATCTTAAGGGGTGTGCTCTCTTGTAACCCAAGATCACTTATTGTAATAAATTTGTCCCATTCCTTTAAAAACGTTTTTTGGATAATACCGCCATCTCCACTAAAATCTGTTATAAAAGCCCTGTTGTAATTCTTATCACCATTTTTGGGAGTAACTATAGCCTCCGTGATAGTTCTATTGTCACAATAGAGTCATAGATTATTACTAGGCTAACTGTCCTCATGGACCATTTTGAGCCTAGCCAATTACCCCCTGTGAGAATCAAACCCTGCACCTTGTGTTTCTAAGGTAAGCACCTTAACCATTACGCCACCCTCCCAACCACAATGATGTAAATTTAAAACTCTATTACCTAAAATGGGTTGGAATCTATTTCCCCTACCTCTAATCACTTCATCTTTTATTTTTGTGATAAATTCTAAGGGGTATCCCCTTTCCAGAAACATTTTAACCACAAATTCACTCTCTTTATTAAAATCTAAATCATCAGATGTCATTCTTGAGAATCTAACAAATTGACCTTTCACAATACTTCTTTTTTGGTGGATAGGGTGTCCACTAGTAAAATGTAGATAACAATTGGAAAAAGTTTTCTTCCTAAATATTCTTGATTTAAAATAGTTCTCATCTTTTATTAAATTCACATCTAAATAATTAATTTCTCAAAGGCCAATTTCATAGGTAAACTTTAAAAAGTCAGTAGTATCACCTATGTACTGTATAAACTCATCTAACTTATCTTTGGTGTCTATCCATAAAATAACTATATCATCTAAATAACGTTTGTATAAACACCAACAATCCTTATATATACTATTAAAAATAAAATTATTTTCCCAGGTGTTAAGCACCATATTGGCATAGATGGGAGCACATCTTGCTCCCATCGCTACATCACTCCTTTGTTGAAAATACTCTCCTTGAAAAAATATATAGTTATGTTTAAGCACCATTTCCATAAATACAGTACAAGTGTAAATTTCATTATCTAATATATCACCAGACGATCTAATGGCTTCCTCAAACCATTCCAGACCTATATCATGTGGAATACAGCCAAAAGGATCCACTACATCTGTTGTGACGAAAATAAGGTCTTGTTTAAACAAATCATTATTAACCATTTGTAAAAAGTCCCAAGAATCTTTTAAAAACGAAACATGTTTCATCATAGATTTTTTCAATTTAACATCAATAAATCTAGCTAAATGGGAAATAGCTGAACCTTCAGCCGCTACTATAGGACGCAGGGGGGGGGGGGGTCTTTGTAGTTTTTGTGAACTTTTGAAATACCAAAAATGGAAGGAATTTTTGGTTTATCACTACATAAAAAATCAAATAAATCCTTGTCGATAAATCCTTCCAAAAACAAATCATATAAAGTAGAATAAATTCTTCTATATCCAATATGGATTTCATTTTTGGATACATTACCATACTTTGAGGTATCCAAGAGCAACTGAAACATTTTAGCTTCATACATTATATGATTCATCAAGACAATACCACCCCCTTTGTCAGGTTTCATCACCCTTATATTAGCATTTTCTCTTAACTGATGTAATAAATTATGTTCAATAGATGAAAGATTAGATAGAAATTTATTATTCTTCACTGCCTGTCCTAACAAAAAAAAAAAAATCTTGCTTTTTTCCCACTTTTCTGAGAGTTAAAAAAGTTCAGTTACAGGCTTGCTGTTCCTGAACTGTTTGAAAGTTTCTGTGAGGCCATTTTTGCTTGGGCTGAAGGAGGGTCTCTGTGTTCATCAGTGGCAGTGACTAACATTGAGCAGCTTCCCTGCCCCCCGTAGAGGTGGTTACTGACTTGAAACTGTAGTTTTATTGGCCACTAGGGGTCATTTCCATAACTCCTTCATTTGTCCTCAGAGGAGTGGTTTAAGGCAGTAACTTGTAGTTTATTGGCCATTTTGGGTCATTTCCTGTCTTTTCCAGCCCCCTGCTATAAAGCACGCTTTAGCGCATTAGCGCGATTTAGCCCGATTTAGCACGGAGTTGCTACCGTTGCACACTAGGGCAGCGCCGGTTAAGCAGGTTTAAACTATTCGGGCTACCTAAAGTCCACTCTTCAAATTTTCCCTTAAAACTACCTTCCTCGAACTATACTACTGATCTAATCAGCGTATCCTATAATTAAAAAGATCATCTCTACTTGACTCCAAGTAGACTATTCTCTATCTGTTAAACCTAGCACTTGCTCCTACAGTACTACCTTGATACGGCACTCTTGTCATAGATAGTACCCCAAAAAGGCAACCCCCCATTTCTCGGTCACCCACGTCCCCCGGAATCTTTTTAAAGTTTTTCTGTCTATTCCTTCTAGCAAGTCGAGGGATCAGTTGCTAGTGTCCTCTCCTGCTCAGCTGGTGAACCTGGGAATATTGAGGCAATGTTACAATTGCCTCATGTACACAGACAACCCTCTCCTCCTCCCACAAAACACAAATACATGCGAGAGATGCAACTATACGGCCAAACTGGAGGCTGAGCTCTCTCAACATAGGACTGGCAAGACCAGTCAGGAGGAGAAGGTTACCACACACACTATAGACCCAGTCTCACATAGTACCATTACAACCTCAAATCATACTCATAAACACACAAAGACATACTCGCAGGCTCTGATCAAAAATCTACCAAAACAGCAGAGGCCACCAAAGCAGACACCCAAACAACCACCACCTCAGAACACAACACCTGCAACACATAGACCTCACAGTCAGAGTGTCAAACAGTCACAGCCCTTAAGGCCAAACACAATGCCAGACACACTAGTCATTGGTGACTCCATAGTCAGACACACTGACGTCCTGCTCACCAGACTGAGTAAGGAGAAGGTCACAGTAAGCTGCCTGTCGGGCGCTAGAATCCGCCACATAACGCAAGTACTCAGGTCTCTCAACAGCAGGTACAAATATGACTCAGTCATTGTCCACGCTGGTGTAAACGACCTGAGACGTACCTCCTTGGACTACATGAAAAGAGACATTGAGGAGCTCTCTGATTATGTAGCCCAGGCAGGTATGACCCTGACCTTGAGCAGTATCCTACCTTCACCAAGAATGATGCCACAATACAGAGATAAGATGATCAGCTTTAACAATTGGCTTAAACACTGGTGTCATTCAAAGGGGATCCAGTGTCTGTCTGCCTGGGATGACATGCTGGACAAGCCACGCTGCTTCCAAGGGCGGCTTGCACCTGTCACCCTGGGATTCCGGATATTGGCAAAGGCTCTTGCCACCCCCATAGTGCCTTTTTTAGGCAAGGCTCAAATTCTAAACCTACCACCCTAGAACACAAAGGAAAAAAAACTAAGGGTAATGCTGCTCAATGCCAGAAGTCTAAATCTCAAAATGCACGCACTCAAGGCCCTTCTCAGTATGGAGAACATCGATGTCTGTGCTGTGACAGAAACCTGGTTCAAGGCTCCTGAGAGCACCCCAGCGCTATCAGGTTTTACCTCATATCATGCGTTCCGGCCCCAAAATCCGGACAATACCAAGAAAGGAGGGGGGATATCCATATTCATCAAGGACACCCACACCTCAAGACTGGTGGCAACGCACGATGCATCGGAGACCATCCAGGTGCAATTAACCATAGGCAAGACTGCTCTGCAAATTGTAGCATGTTACAGGCCACCCTCCCAAACTCAGGAACCTCACATGGCCTTCCTGAAAACACTAGAGGGGATAAATGTATCACCAAACACCATCATACTAGGTGACTTCAATTACCCTAATATAGACTGGGAACACTACTCAAGCCCAAACACCCTAGCCCAAAAGTTCCTGGAATTCATAAACTCAAATGCCATGGAACAACTAGTCACCATCCCCACAAGAGGAGATAACATACTTGATCTCATCATCACGAACATGGGAGCACAATGTTCAACACCGGAGGTGTACCCCTCACTGGTGAGATCAGACCACAAACTAATCTCGCTGGAGGTCCTCATCCCACCCCACCTGAAATAAAAAGACCACAGTAAAGAACTTCTCAAAAGCTGACTTCACACTTCTAAAGACTAGTGTGGTCTCCTTTAAGGCCCCGAGCGGCGGAAAACAGTACTCAAGCCGCTGAATCACTTACAAATGCCTTCTACCAGCACCTGCAGGACTGCATGGATAAGGCAATCCCAAGCAAAACAAAGACTCTTTGTACCAAAGGCAAGCGTCCAGTCTGGTGGACCCCAGCCATAAACAAACTCTACAACAAAAGGAGGAAGCTACTACAAGATAGAGCAAAATCCTTAAAAGGTAAGACACCCTTGATCACTATAAGTAAAAACTAAGAGCTCTCATAAAATCATCCAAAGCAAATTTCGAGAGAAAAATAGCTAAAGACTCAAAAGACAATCATAAGGCCTTCTTTAGCTATGTTAGAAACCTGGGAGGAAACTCCCAGATATGCTCAGAGCTAGTTCAAAATGATGTGAAGATTACTGATCCTACAGACATTGCCAACATACTGGCTGACAGGTTCAGTGCAAACTTCTCCTCTCCCAAAAGGAGAGATATCTATACCAAACGATTGCAGCCCCCCAAACATCTCCAGCGCCCAAGTGAGAACTGCTCTCTCCAAAGCAAAACACACAGCATCCATGGGACCTGATGGTGTCCCCGGCTGTGTGCTCCATGAACTCAATGAGGAATTAAACCCACAGCTAGGACAGCTGTTTAATCAAAGTCTTACCTCTGGATACGTACCCAGGGAGTGGCGCACTGCAACTGTGGTACCACTTCACAAAGGCGGTGCCTCCACCGACCCTGGAAATTACCGGCCCATTAGCTTGACAAGCCTTATCTGCAAAGCCATGGAGAGGATCATAATGGACCTCATAAATAAAGACATAGGGAATTTGCAGACTTTGGATCCAACCCAGTTTGGCTTTGTCAAAGGCAGATCATGCCTTTTAAACTTGGTTGACTTTTGGGAAACAGTCACCAAAGCCATTGATGAGGGAAAGGCAGTCCATGCAGCCTACCTCGATCTGGCTAAGGCCTTCGATACAATACCCCACTCGGGTATCATTGAAAAACTCATCAGCTTAAATGTCAACCCATACATCACAAGATGGGTTGCAAACTGGCTGAGTGACAGAACCCACAGGGTCAGAGTTGCTGGCGCCATGTCAGACTCAAAGCCTGTCACAAGTGGTGTCCCACAGGGCTCAGTCCTGGGCCCACTCTTGTTTGGCATCTACTTTTCGAAGTACAAGCAAACACAGGAGGGTTATGGCTGACAAAGTTTGCAGATGACTGCAAACTGGGCGCCATAGTAGAAAACACATCTGACACAGATATCCTTCAGAAGGGTCTCACAGAAACAGATAACTGGTGCCAGAGCCACGGCCTAAAGTTAAATGCCAAAAATGCATAGTCATACCCTTCGGGAAAAACAAGGTTACCCTAGCTACCAAATAGGTGGCAATCCACTGAGCACAGAAGAAGTTATCAGGGACCTGGGGACCCAGGTTGATAGTAGTCTGTCATTCGACACCCATGTAGCTAAAGTAGTTAGGAAGACCTTCTACATTGCCCACCTTATCATGAAGGGATTCTCATCTAGATCAAGGGAGGTCATAGTCTCCCTTTACTCATCACTCATCAGACCAATGATTGAGTACAATGCCCCATTCGGAATGTATCTGACCCGACACTTGCAGCAGCTGGAGAGGCCACAAAAGTTCCTCACCAAAAGGATAAAAGGTCTCAAAATCTGTCCTATGCTGCCCGACTGAAAGAACTCCAGCTCTATTCAGTCGCCACGCTTGCTCAGAGGTGACCTTTGCCTAACATACAAGGCCATGTCAAACCCAGATTTGATGAATATGCTTCACCTCAAAAATCTAGATCCATCAGAGCCACAAGGGTGGGAGACTTAAACCTTGACACGGCTATTAATAGGACGTGCTGGAGGGATAGATTCATCACCCAAAGACTCCCTATGCTGTGGAACAAAATCCCGGTACATGTGAGGCAGAGCACCTCGCTGGCCTTGTTCAAGAGAAATCTTGACCAATGGATGGGAGATCGCAGATATACCCCAGGGATTACCTCAGTGTCACTGCTCGACAGAGGCACAGCAAAATAATGGGTATAGTTCCCCATACTAAAGGGGTGGCGTAAGCCACAAAACGATGGGCTAGGCTTGTAAATGCCCTCGGGCAGATAGCCTAGTATGAACCTATGAACCTATGAACTCATTTTCAACTAATATCTCAAAATTTTTCAATTGTGCATGAATAGGTGGATTCCAAATACCTTTCTTTCTTAGCTCATTAGATGTGTCTCCACATGGATGGCCCTCCCGGAAAATCAGTTCAAAGTTGACTTTTCTAAGAAAGATTTTTAAATCAATCACAAGTTTGCTAATATCACATTTTTTCTTAGGAACAAAATTTAACCCTTTAGAAAATAAACTAAAATATACCTGATCAACTTTCAATTCTGTATAATTAAAAATATTGAAATTCCTAAACTCATTGCTTGTACAAACTACATTGTCTAAAAGACTCACTTCTTCCACCATCTCCACCTATTCAAGATTTTCAAAAACAAAATAGAAATCAGGGGAATAAATTACCTTTTCCCCCTCCCCCTCCATCCATTCTGGTGAAAATTCCCCTCCCTGTGGTTCTTTATTCTTTCTGATCTCCGGAGGGGGGGGGATTCTAAAGGGTCTAACTGGTCTTCAGTGTGCAAATAAATTTCATTATTCTTGTTATAATCATTTTGTTCAAAACCACCCCTAGAAGCATAATTTAAGGTTCCCCTAAGCTTGAGGTAATGTACATGATTTTGATACTCAAATGTATCTCTATTGATTTTTTTCTTTTTCCTTTCTAATATTTTGTCACATTTAGAATCAATAACTTTCCTTAGGTCAAAATAATTATTTTTCTCTTCATCAACAGTAAATAAAAGGTTGTTGGTAATACGCTCATTAGTAGTCTCAATTTGCTTCTTAAGATTACCCATTTCATCTTCGTTGTTTTTAATAATTGCCCTTATTAAATCAAAACCCCAGTCATCAAACATTTTAAGAAGTAAAGAATGAAAAGGTGAACCTACTACAACATTGTTTGGAAATTTATATACACGTAGGCCCTTTGGTACTAATTTCTGATGCAAACATTCTCTCAAATACATATTATCTATGTTTAAAATTTTGCATTTGAATAACAAATCATTCAATATGTTTAAGTTGCCAGCATATGAAGCAACATGTCCATCATCCTTGACAAAATAGTCCCCCAAATCCCCTCTTTGCTTCAGCCAGTCTTTTAACGTTAAAATATTTTCTGAAAAGTCACCTTGTGAGTCAAGCGTTGTGACCTCTCTTCTCCGTATATCATTTCTCTCACCCAAATTGCCATTGTTGCCACTACTAAGAAACAAGTTAGGTATATTGTCCGCTCGATCCATAGTTACTAAAGGGCTAGAATGTAGATGTTGAAATGCTCCACAAGGTATATCTCCACTTGCCTGCCCATTCTGCAAAAAAGCCCGTTGGTTTCCTGGTAATGAGACTGTTACGCTATTGCGGATGAGTGAGTCGCATAGTGGAGTCAGTAAAGCGACCAGTTGACTCAGTTGACCAATGAGTGCAGGAATCTCTTTCCCCTTAGATATCTGAACATCCTGATCTGCCAGGGAAAAGCTCTCCTCTCCTTCCATAATAAAACTAGTAACCAAAAAATCGGAAGAAACAGTGCCAAACAAAAACTAGTAAACCATCCACAAGCACTGAGTAGAGGAGAAGCCAGGCACCGGACAGCTGAAGTAAATGGGCAAAGTTTATTGTATAAATCCAACACAAACGTGAAACGCTAAACAACCACAACGCGTTTTTCGTCAATACAACAGACTTCATCAGACAAAGACACAACCTTAAAACCACACATATATATATATATATATATATATATATATATATATATATAGTGTGCCAAAATTAGATTTTTTATATAATGATAAACCATAAATTCCTTCCATTTTTGGTATTCCAAAAGTTCACAAAAACTACAAAGACCCCTCCCCCCTCTGCGTCCTATAGTAGTGGCTGAAGGTTCAGCTATTTCCCATTTAGCTAGATTTATTGATGTTAAATTGAAAAAAATCTATGATGAAACATGTTTAGTTTTTAAAAGATTCTTGGGACTTTTTACAAAAGGTTAATAATGATTTGTTTAAACAAGACCTTATTTTTGTCACAACAGATGTAGTGAATCTTTTTGGCTGTATTCCACATGATATAGGTCTGGAATGGTTTGAGGAAGCCATTAGATCGTCTGGTGATATATTAGATAATGAAATTTACACTTGTACTGTATTGATGGAAATGGTGCTTAAACATAACTATATATTTTTTCAAGGAGAGTATTTTCAACAAAGGAGTGATGTAGCGATGGGAGCAAGATGTGCTCGCATCTACACCAATATGGTGCTTAACACCTGGGAAAATCATTTTATTTTTAATAGTATATATAAGGATTGTTGGTGTTTATACAAACGTAATTTAGATGATATAGTTATTTTATGGATAGACACCAAAGATAAGTTAGATGAGTTTATACAGTACATAGGTGATACTACTGACTTTTTAAAGTTTACCTATGAAATTGGCCTTCGAGAAATTAATTATTTAGATGTGACTTTAATAAAAGATGAGAACTATTTTAAATCAAGAATATTTAGGAAGAAAACTTTTTTCCAATTGTTATCTACATTTTACTAGTGGACACCCTATCCACCAAAAAAGAAGTATTGTGAAAGGTCAATTTGTTAGAGTCTCAAGAATGACCTCTGATGATTTAGATTTTAATAAAGAGAGTGAATTTGTGGTTAAAATGTTTCTGGAAAGGGGATACCCCTTAGAACTTATCACAAAAATAAAAGATGAAGTGATTAGAGGTAGGGGAAATAGATTCCAACCCATTTTAGGTAATAGAGTTTTAAATTTACATCATTGTGGTTGGGAGGGTGGCGTAATGGTTAAGGTGCTAACCTTAGGAACACAAGGTGCAGGGTTTGATTCTCACAGGGGGTAATTGGATAGGCTCAAAATGGTCCATGAGGACAGTTAGCCTAGTAATAATCTATGACTCTATGACTCTATTGTGACAATAGAACTATCACGGAGGCTATAGTTACTCCCATAAATAGTGATAAGAATTACAACAGGGCTTTTATAACAGATTTTAGTGGAGATGGAGGTATTATCCAAAAAACGTTTTTAAAGGAATGGGACAAATTTATTACAATAAGTGATCTTGGGTTACAAGAGAGCACACCCCTTAAGATTATTTTTAGAAGGGGACGTAATATAAAAGATTGGTTGTTACCAACATATAATGTGAAAAAGAAGACAATGAAGCCTAATGGCACTTTTTCATGTAAAATGTGTGCACAATGCCCTTGGATGGCTGACACTACATGTGTTTTTATTGAAGCTAGGGGAAAGGAAATAAAGGCCAAGACTCATAGTACTTGTGATTCTGCAGGAGTGGTGTATATTGCTATATGTAAACTTTGTTCTAGTTTCTACACTGGTAAAACTGAAAGAAAGATTAAAAGAAGAATATATGAACATGTTAATGATATAAAAAATAAGAAAATTACTAACGCGTTATATAAACATAAACACACCTGCCCCCTAGCTAAATATACTTTTTTCATTATAGAAGAAGTCCAAAAAGATGAGGGAGGTGGTTTATGGGAAACAAAGATAGTATATCGGGAGCTATATTGGCAAATTATTCTTGGAGCCAGTAGGTCCCTAGGCCTTAATGACAATGTTTCCCTTGCCCCAGCTTTAAAGATGAAGGCTGCTAGATTATAATGGTCCACCACCTATTAATATTTTATGTGGATATTAAAATTTTATATTGATGTACATTTTACTGCTATATATTTATTTATTTATTTATATATCTTTTTATATTTTAGCAAAATATAGATTATATATATTGGGTATTTATTATACATTAAATTATTGATATTATAGATTTCATAGATTCAATTAGATTCAGCAAGCTATTTTACTTGATCTTCCGTCTCCACATTTTTGTACATTTTATCTTTTCCTATTTTATATACAGTTTTTAAAAACTATTTAAAATAATTTTAGGGTATATTTTAATATCATACAACATTATTTTATTAAAATATTGTTTTTTCCAGTTTCGTATGGAATGACAATTTTATGGTTCCTGCTATTTTTATTTTGGTCACTAGATGGCAGTATTTGCAAGAATTTTTACAGTAAAGTAGGTTGCATCATTTACTCTTTCTTTGCTTTTAATGTTTATTAATTTACCTTTACCTATACATCATCGTTTTTTGATTCATAAATCCTTGAACCCCAGTGATGACATTATATTTTATTCTAATTTGAATGTATTTATTTATTTTTACATTTCAAGAAAACATGCCTATTAAGTATTGTATATTCATGAGATGCCTATCTATTGGCTTATTTGAATTTTGGCACACTATATATATATATATATATATATATATATATATATATATATATGTGGTTTTAAGGTTGTGTCTTTGTCTGATGAAGTCTGTTGTATTGACGAAAAACACGTTGTGGTTGTTTAGCGTTTCACGTTTGTGTTGGATTTATACAATAAACTTTGCCCATTTACTTCAGCTGTCTGGTGCCTGGCTTCTCCTCTACTCAGTGCTTGTGGATGGTTCACTAGTTTTTGTTTGGCACTGTATCTTCCGATCTTTTGGTTCTTAACTAATTCTCTTATTCTCCCTCTGTTATAGGCAGTACACTCATCTCAACGAATAGTGTGGCACTTCGTCCTAGCCAGACAGAACCTACAAATTGTCACCTCTACATGGGTTCACTCAGCTCATCACTTATTTTATCTAAACTAAACGTATGTTCAAACCTTGTACTATTCATACAGGTAATGTTATCATTAATGGCCGCTAGCACACCGCCATAGTAACCCCCTGCTACACTCCTTTTCGTTGTGTATATATTATCTACATTACCTCCCAAAATCTCTTGTACCATAATACTCAGCTAGTTTGTTCTATAATATAATTTATTCCTGTATATTGCCCTTTGACTAAGACCCACTCTACTTAGCCAACCGCATCTCTCATTTTTCTCATACTTACAGTTTCAGTGATTGTTATAGTTTCCCAATTTCCAGTGATTTGGTCCAACCCGCTCCATTCACCCTCACTATGCTCGAGCTCACTCCACTGTTCTACCCTGCCCCCATTCCCACCCACCCCTAATCAATTATATTTATAGTCACCATAAGTCCTCCCCCTTGCCAACATCATCCAATAAACTCTCAACTATTTAACTCTACCAATCAACACTAGAAAATTGTAATTGTAATTATTCAATTTCTACACCCTGCTGCAGAAATTCTCCTAATATTATAAGCCTCATCTCCTACTTTACTTCAACTTGTACTCTATCTTACACTACAATTTTCATAATTCTCCCCGTCTTTCTTTTTACTCTCTCTACCCCATACCTACTCTGCTACCCTTAGAACCTAACACTATGCTCTCTCCCTCACACTGCATTATTTTCATAATCTCTCTAATTAATCACCTCACTATGCATATTAATATAAGCCACCTCCTTTGGGTGCATTCTAACTTCTGTACCTGCAAAAACATCTACCCAGGCCTTACCTTTTGATATCCATATAACTTCTCAAACACAACAGCCAGCCTTATCGAATATAAAAAGAAGTTATGTTCTTACCATAATGTTCCATCTGAGTAGTAGACTTCATTCTTCTGAACATATGGGTATACGGATCCGATTCGGATCCGAGCCGGCAAAAACTTTTCAAGAATCAGCTCCGAGCTCCGAGCTCCAAGCTCCTCTCCTACCTATATTACCTCACTTCCTCCTATCTAGCCCCAGATCAAGTTTGCTGTCACTAAAAAGTGACATAACCAAAAACCCTAAACAGGATAACCTGAAGAGTGAGGGGGACGGAGGGAGGGAAAGTGCAGAAGAATGAAGTCTACTACTCAGAAGGAACGTTATGGTAAGAACATAACTTCTTTATCTGAAGTAGTTGACTTCATTCATTCTGCACATATGGGACAGAGTCCCCAGCTACTAGAATTCCTGGGAGGCCCTTATGGAAGGATATTTCTGAGCACCGCAGAGCCAAAGGATGCTCTCCCTCTAGAGATAAGATCCAATTTGTAATGGGAGATGAATGTGTGCGAATTTGCCCAAGTCGCTGCTGCACAAATATCATCTAATGAAACTCTCAACCAGAAAGCTGCAGAAGTGGCCATAGCTCTAGTGGAATGAGCCTTCAATACACCAGGAGGAGATAACCCTTTGTCCTTATAGACCTGCACAATACACAGGGTGATCCACCTTGCTAAGGACACTTTCAAAACTGCTTTGCCCAAAAATTGTTTAGAAAAAGAGACAAACAATTGTTCCGACTTCTGGAAGGGTTTAGTCCTATGGAGGTAAAAACAAAGCTGTCTATGGACATCCAACAAATGAAGCTTACGTTCACCCCTATTCTGGAAATTTGTGAAGAAGACTGGCAAATTTATGGATTGATTAATATTGGCTGCTGAAGACACTTTGGGAAGAAAAGAAGGGTTTGTGCGCAATGAAACCCTATCCTTGTGAAAAACCAAATGGGGGGCAAGGAGGATAATGCCTGCAACTCAGAAACTCTTTTAGCTGAAGTGATGGCGACCAAGAATGCTGTCTTCCATGACATGAACTTCATCGGAACTGAACCGGCTGGCTCGAAAGGTGGAGAGGTCAAGGCCTGAAGGACTAAAGTCAAATCCCAAGGGGGCACTGTTTCTTTAACTGGAGGTCACAGGTCAACTGCCCTTCAGGAAAAGCTTTACTGAGTTTGGCTGAAGCCAGAGCAACCTTATTTTCATCCACATGAAAATTAGAGATGGCAGCCAGTTGAACCTTGATGGTGGAAGCACTAGAGCCTGACCAAAAAAGATCTGCCAAAAAATCCAGTATGACCGGAACAGGGGCTGTAAACGGGTTCTGATAGTGCTGAGAGGCCCAAACACAAAAATGTTTCCACTTGCTATTGTACAGTTTCCTAGTGGAGGCCTTAACAGAAGCTATCAGAATATTCTTAATAGGAGACGAAAGTCCAGGAGTCCTGATGATCATGGGAACTGGAGCAGCCAAGCCGTCAGCTTGAAACTGTCCAGGTTGGGCAGGGGCAAGCCCGAAAGGTGAGAAATTAGATCCAGACATGGATCTAGAGCCCATGGAGGGGCCAAGAGGTGAGACCATAGGAAGGGAAACCACACTTGACGCGGCCAGAAGGGAGCTATGAGAATGACTTTGCACTGCAACTGGCAAGCTCTCTGAAGGAACTTCGGAATCAGAGGTAATGGGGGATAAGCATACAGTAGCCCGGGAGGCCAAGCCTGGACTAGAGTGTCCCTGGGGCCATCCCCCGGAGGGGGGATCAGAGCGAAGAATTTTCTGCACTTCATGTTGGAAGGAGATGCGAAGAGATCGCAGCAAGGTTGACCCCAAACACGGAAGATCTACTCCACCACTGATTGTTTCAGGGACCACTCATAGGGAAGAAGGACAGCCCTGCTGAGACTGTCCGCCAGAATGTTGGAGCTTCCCGGGATATGCGTTGCTACGAGAAACCAGCTGGTAGATATGGCCCACTCCCAAACTCTCATGGCCTCATGACAAAGGGGGTAGGATCGGGTCCCTCCCTGTTTGTTTATATACCAGACTACAGACATGATGTCTGTTTGAATGGCTATCATCCCCGGAGGTTGGACCGGGTGGAAGGCTCTCAATGCTAACAAAACTGCCCTCATTTCCAGGACACTGATGTGTAGCTTGGTCTCTGGAGGGGACCATGTGCCTTGGACCATTCTTCCGAGGAAGTGCCCCCCTCCCCACCTGAGCTGGGAACCGTCCGTGGTCACCGTGGCTTGAGCCTGAGGGGCTAGAAAGCTGCGCCTCGCAAATATGTCCGCAGAGTGAAGCCACCACAGGGGTGCCGTTCTGCATGCCTGATTGATAGGGATGTGGAAACTCATCGGAAGGTCTAGCCAGGACCATTGGACTGCCAGATTCCACTGAAGGACTCTCATGTGAAGACGTGCAAGAGGGAGTATAGAGATTGCTGCTGCCATGGAACCCAGGGCCCTGACAACATCGGCTTTTGTGACGACCGCGTGATCCAAGATCACGGAAACATGGAGTCTGAGATTCGCTATCCTTTCCGGAGTGAGAAAAATCTTTGACTGAATCGAATCCAACTGAGCACCGATGAAGTCGATGATCTGAACCGGAGTCAGGTGGGACTTGTTGAGGTTGATCGAAATGCCTAACTTGTGAGCCAGACTAAGGAAGTAGTGTAGGGAACGATACAGGAGATGCCTGGTGGATGCAGCGAAGAGCCAGTCCTCTAGGTAGGGGAATACCTGAATGCCCTGAAGTCTCAGGTGAGCCACTACGACCACCATAACCTTGGTGAACACCCTGGGGGCTGTGGTGAGACCAAAGCGTAGGGCTCTGAATTGAAAGTGACTGGCCCCTAGCCAAAAGCAGAGAAACCTCCTGGAGCTCCTGTGGACCTTGATGTGATAGTAAGCGTCCTAGAGGTCTAATGAGCACATCCAGTCACATTTTCTCAGAAACGGTAGAATGGACTGTAGAGTGACCATCCAGAATTTTTGTTTCTCTACCGACAGGTTGAGGATAGACAGGTCCAGAATGGGCCTGAGGTCCCCTGTCTTCTTTGGCACTAAAAAGAACCTGGAGTAGATGCCTGATCCGGATTGATCTGGGGGACCGGCTCGATGGCTCGTTTTTGTAACAGCTTTGAAACCTCTAAAGCTGCAGCCTCCCTGTGAGCGGGTGGGACATCTGGAAGGTGAGCTAGAGATATGGGATGTGGAATGAAGGGGATAGAATATCCTCTGGATATGGTTAACACCCAGCGGTCTGCAGTAATGGACTCCCATGCTGCTGGACGCAAGGAAAATCTTCCCCCGACTGCCTCCAGAGTACAGCAGCTGGGCAACCCCTCAGGGTTGCTGAGCGGGTCTGTCAGAAAACGGTTCCCTAGACCCAAAGTTTCTGGGACCCTCTCTGCCCCTGGGGCGGCGTCGGTCTTGTTCTCCTCAGCCTCTGGGGGCCAAATACTCCTGAGTGTCATGAAAGGACTGTGATTTCTGGAACCACATCTTCTTTTGCCCCTTTTGGTTCCTGGAATAGGACCCCCAGAGGTCCTATTCCAGGAACCACATCTTCTTTTGCCCCTTTTGGTTCCTGGAATAGGACCTCTGGGGGTTAGAGAAGCGGATTCCGACAGCCGACAAAGTCTTTCTGTCCTTCTCACTCTGGGTTAGTGTGTCACGTACGGTCTTCCCAAAGAGGGATGATCCATCGAATGGGGCGTTGATGAAAGACGCCTTAAAGGGGTCCACAAATTGACACAGCCTGATCCAGGCATGTCGCCTCAAAGCAACGCCTGTACCTGCAGCTCTAGCGGCACCCTCCATGGCATAAGAGAGGGGACGCATAGAGGTATTAGTCACTGATTTCAGCGTAGTCATTTTGGCAGTAAAGGACTGCTTGTCCTGCTGCGACAGAGATTCCAGGGGCGACTCAGTTAGCTCCGATATAAGGTCTCGCTGCAGTCGAATGACATGTGCCAAGTAATTCAGCGCACTAATAGAAAATGTCGCTGACGAGTACATGTGCTTCCCAAAATGATCCATCGACCTGGACTCCTTGTCCGGTGGATGAACCAAGGAACTCTCCTGTGCTAGTTCCTTCTTTGTGGCAGCTGCAACCAACAAAGCATCTACCGGGACTCCCTTGGACCATGCCTGCCTGTCCGATGCTGGAGAAAGAATTTTGTCTGGCCTTTTGGGGATAAGCTCTGCGGTGTCAGGATCCTTCCATGCTCTAGTGGTGATGAGGTCCACCAAAGGGTCAGCTGGTGGGGAGACCCAGGAAGTAGATGGGCCCACACCAAAGGCATCCAGGAACATGGACTCATCCACAGATGGTTTGGGAGCTGACCAACCTCCTCTTTGGTGGAGGATCTCCATAATGTCTCCAAACGAGACGTCCTCGGGAGGTGATCTGGGGGAACCCTCTCCTTCATCCAAGTCCATATCAGAGGTAATGGACTCAGGGGAGTCCAAGTGCCTCCTCTTGCACTTACGCTTACGAGGTTCCTCTCCAGTGTGACTCTCTGGAGAGCCTCCTGGGGTTCCCTGAGGGGAATGGCCTGGGGCTGCCTTGGCACGGGCTGTCCCTGAGACAGGGCAATGGGAGCAGAATCCAAAATCAGGGGGTCTGGGCCAGATCAGAGGATGTGAGCTGTGGTCTCAACCCCTGGGAGAGGACCCTTTCCACTGCCCCGAATGTCGATGGAGAACATGCCTCCGTAGAACGTAAGGAAGAGGCTCTCCCCGGCACCGAAGCCGGAACCGGAGCCGACTGCGGGATAGTCCGGGTGCCAAGGGTGGGATCCGAAAGAATGAGATCCTGACTGTCGGGTCTGACTCCCCGACCATGGCTCCGAGAGTCCCCTGGATCTGAGATCGGATCCGAGGAACTCAAGGTGACGGCCGGCGTTGAGGAAACGAAAACATCGGCACCGACCCCACGGCTCCGAAAGGTCTCGGACCCAAAAACCCCGAAGCATCGGGTTGGATCGGGGCAGGAGCAATAGGATGGAACATAGTAGCAGAAGAAGAACCCTCACCAATGGGAGAGGGTCCTGGTAAGACTCCCATGTGAATCTGATTCTGGATGAACCTCCTCATCAGCCTGTCCATATCAAGTTCAGATACACTCCGAGTCGATCTGGAGGAAGCGACCAACTCGAGTCTGGATCGGATCAGAGGGGAGTGCCTCGGCTCCGATGGCTCCGTCAACTCCGGCGAGAAACGGGGAGAGTGGAGCTGAGGAGAACGAGACCTAGATATCTTAGCTGAGGGACTGGAAAAAGACTCCCTGTCCGGAGACCTTTTCCTGGGCCTGTCTCTCTCTTTATGGCACCTCTCTTTCTCCCTTTTGTCCCTACCTCTCTGGGACGACTCCAAAGAAGCAGGCCTGGCGGGAGGTTGAGTCCCTGCCTGCACCGAGTCATTGGCTGGAGAGGAAACCGAGGCAGACTCCAGGGCAGAAGCAGGTAGCAAACCTTTGGCCACAAACTTAGCCCGACGATCCTTCAACGCTCTTGGGTTAAACCCCGAACAAATGTCACAGGATACTGACAGATGGGCAACCCCTAAACATAGAACTCACAGAGTGTGGCCATCGGCTGGAGAAAGCTTATGACCACACTCTGTGCACTTTTTGTAGAGAACCTTAGTCTATTCAGCCATAACAATGACAGAAAAAAGCCCTAAATAGAGCACATGCACTTACACACACTAAACCGGGATGGGCCTAAGCGGGAACAAGAACACAAAACTAAAAACTTTTTTTTTTTTTATATAGCACAACGACCAAACGCGATGTAAGGGAGGAAAATGGGAATGAATTCACACTCGACAAATAGCAAAAAGTACCAGAAACCTTACCACCTAGCTAAGAGCTCAGAGACCATGATGCTGACTCATAGAACGGCAAACGAGATCTGGGGCTAGATAGGAGGAAGTGAGGTAATATAGGTAGGGGAGGTGCTTGGAGCTCGGAGCTGATGCTTGAAAAGTTTTTGCCGGCTCAGATCCGAATCGGATCCATATACCCATATGTGCAGAATGAATTAAGTCAACTACTTCAGATCAATATTCACCTCACTAAAATCCATTTCCTTCCTACCACTATCAAAATCAAACTAATAACTCACATAGTCTTCAATCATGCCAATAAAGTTAGCCTTTTTTTCCATCTCATAAACCATCTCTTAAACTTTCCCAGTGTGGGGACATTCATCCCAATCCTGGACCTACACAGTCACCTATCTCCCATCAATCACCTACCTCCAAAAATTTGCTACTAATAACACTAAACACACGTAGTATCTGCAGTAAAATTACTGAATTTCACTCATGGCTTGCAAACTACTCCCCAGATATAGTAGCAGATACTGAAACTTGGTTAAAACCACACATTCTAGAAACTGAAATAGTCTCTCCAGGATATAACATTTTAAGAAATAATAGAACCCATAAAAAAGCAGGCAGTGTAGCATTAATTTATCATAACACCCTTGCAAAACCTGTTCCATCTTTTGGTAAAGCAGAGCATCTCTTAGCATCCCTACAAATAAATAATTCTAAACAAATATGTATTGGAATATTCCATATACCCCTTGGCCAAAACATCCCAATACTTGAAGATTTTCTTTCCTGGACTACCAATAATATTACCAATGAAACTATTATTATGGGTGATATAAATATCATTTGGCAAAATCTTATCACTGACTTCCCAATAAATAGCATAAATCTTCACGGCCTTACACAACTTATCGCCACCCCTACCAAAATGCAAAATAATAACCAACTAGTTGCAACCTTAGATTGGATCCTAGTAACAGAGCCCCGTAAATATTCCATTTCCATCACTTTCCCAAACACCCTAAGTGACCATTTATCAGCATATACTTATAGGGCCCCCTCAAGAGCTTAAACCCCATACCTATAAAACATCAAGAACTGTAACCAAATTTAATCCACGATTATTTAACAACATTCTAAAAGCTATAAACTGGTCCCCATTAAAAACATTATCATTGGAAGATGTTGTATATCACTTCAACAAAGTCTTTTTAGACACTCTTAACACCAAAGCTCCCCTCCGAATCGAAAGGATAAAAAGTGAACCATGCCCCTTGGGTAACAAAAGCCACAAAACAAATACTGTAACCAGAGACTGTGTCTGGAAAGAATGGCATAGAAATAAAAATGAAACCAACCAACTTAAATATAAGCAGCTATGAAATAAGGAAAAAAAACTTAGTCATTGCTGACATAAAATTGTTTCTCTCAACAAATATCCAGCCAAACCAATAACCCCTCAAAATTTTGGAAAATTATCCCTGTATCCCTCAGTCCTGGAACCTCACAAAACCCATCAACATCACCAGACAAAGCACCATCTCAAATGGCTGACATGTTCAACTCCCACTTCATTGATGGCATACTTAAACTTGTAAACATTTCTACACCTAATAACTAACTCCAGCCCTAAGGAAAATCTAATCTTAGTAGATTCAGTTAATAGAAATTCCAATTCATATGCCTCTCTTCTCCATGGAACCTCTACAGTTTGCTCTATATCCTCCTACATTCTCTCTACAATCTGTACCTACATTACTAATACAGAAGCTTTTTATCAAACTAAAACCTTGCTCCATATCTGTGGATAACCTTCCTTCAGAATATTTAAAACTTGCTGCTGAATGAAGCAATAGCCTAGTCAGTTAGTATTCTGATTAATAGCTCTATCAGAAAATCTGATGTTCCCAGACTCTGGAACAATCTATTATAATCCCCTTACATAAGGCAGGAAAAACTAATGAATTAACAAATTATCGACCCATCTCTATCCTCTCCCTTTTATCTAAACTTCTGGAAAAATGCGTACACATACAACTAGCAAAACATCTCTCAGATAACAATCTCCTTGCCATACACAATATGGTTTTTGACCAGCACACAGCACTATGGTCCTTGCACCTACACAACATGGTTTTTGACCAGCACACAGCACTATGGCACTACTGTCCTTCACAGATACTGTGAACAAAGCCATGGTCACTGGCCAACTAACATCAGTAATCCTACTAGACCTTTCAAAGGCCTTCAGCACAGTGTCACATCATAAATTATTATAACAGCTATCTACACTAGGATGCTCTCAACTTACCCTAAATTGGTACTCTAGTTACTTAACCAATACACAGCAATGTGGTAGGTGGCAAGCTACTCTGTCAGAATACCAGGTTAACTGAAGAGGAGTCCCTCAAGGATCCCTTCTTGGATGCTTGTTTTTCAATATTTTCATTAATAACCTTCATACTGCCTCTCTTCAAAGTACACTCATCCAATACGCTGACGGTGCCACTATTATATCCTCCTCCAGCAACTTTCAACATCTTCTAATGACACAAGATGCTGTCACTGCTATTGAAACCCGGTTAAATGAGGCACAATTACTACTTAATCCTAATAAAACTAAGTTACGAGTGTTTTCACCAAAACCTCTTTGACACGATTTCAAAATATACTCACAAAATAATACAGAAATTGAAACTGTAACTCAGGCAAAGCTATTGGATATCACTATAAATGACAGACTTACCTTTGAGCAATATATACTTAGTACAATTAAAATAAATAATTTAAACTTGGTAAACTCTATGGACACAAACAGTTCATGGACAGCCCCACACAAAAAAAAAAAAAAACCTTCCTGCTCCCTTCCCTCTTGTATGGGGCCTCCATTCTCACTAATCTCCATCTATTTCTCAAGAACAAGCTCCAATCATGCTATCATAAAATAGCCAGATTTGCAGCTAGCACACCTTACCACACACACCACTGTCATGTCCTCAAACAACTAAAATGGCTGGAATTTCCCATTACCTTAACCATACAGTTATCTCTGGTTCACAAAATAATTTATAAACGAGACGGTTCCCCTGCCTTAAAACCTATTGTAGAGCCCTACACCCCATCCCAAAATCTCCATTCCACAAATAAACAGCTTTCAAATGTATACAAACCTAACAAAAGACGTTACAAGACTATGGAATGAAAACATCAGCGCCTTAGATTTCTTTAAGACTTAAAAACTTACACTAAAAGTTCATTTACTCAACGTTCATATTTGTCGTTGCTCCTTAACTAAAGATTACCACACTTAATCTATCTCCCATGACCCCCCCCCCATACTGCCTGTCCGTTACCCTCATCATTATCTCTCTTCCTGTCCTGTCACCTGGAAATGTGTTTTTCCTCTAATGCCTCCTTTCCAACTCTGCTGAACTACTTCCAGTACAGCTTCTTATCTTATCTATTATACATGCTTCTTCTTGACAAACCTCTCACTATAATATTCTGCAATATAGAATATCTATCACATTAACCTCTATAATATTCTTGTATATCTCATACAAAATCTATTCCACATTTACCTCCTTTTCATCGCATCATCGCTTCAATAACCCCTTACTTCTGCTACTATCGCTATTCTGTCATACTCTCTTCCCTCTGTATTACTATGATTACGTAACTTTTAACCTCAGACACACTAATCAAAACTTCTACGTTTTTATGTCTTCTAACTTAATATGCTCTGCCAGTAATGTACAACTCTAAACTAGAATCTTGACTGAACTGTTTACAATCTGCTGCAAATGTTATCTATCCACATGGTAAATTTTATCTAGAAATATATGTATTCTTATGTATAACTGTAAAAGCTATTAATGGCTGTACTTGTTACTAGTAACACATATAATGTTTACTTATAACTATAAAATCTTTATGCCTGTATTTGTTTCTGGGAGCTTTCCTCCCCGGGCCTCTGATGAAAATGGGTTCCAGACCCAGTCGGACTTTCCAGTTACCAAATGTCAATACATAAATAATTTTGAGATGTTATTATGAAGTTTTCAACTGGTCACAATATAGTAGTCAGCTACTATATACACTTAATAGTGAAATTCTAACCTCAGTGTTCCCACTGGAGCATACCTCTGAATTTACCCCACAGCTTTAGCAACTAGAAAGCATGACATTGTAACTATAGCATGCTATAGCTAAAATAATATATATATTTTAGTGATGAAATGTAGAGGAGTTGTACATCATATGCACTAACAACTCAAGAAATAAGTATTTGGGGTCATTATTGAGCTCAGTGTACTGAGCAGAAATTCATCACAGCATCCAAATGAAAATCTAGTAAAATCAAAATTTCAAATATGGCAGTAAAAGCACATGAACTAAAGTCACTGTGGCTTTTATTTACAATACTACACTTTGGTAGCCCTTTCAGATTTCATAATGAAGCTTCCAGGTGATAGCAACAGGGTTCACAGCCACAAACCACACCTAAGAATGACTTTCTAACCTCACAGCTTCCTATGCTGCATACCTATGAATTTAAACCTATGGTTCAGCCATTTCAAAGCATGTCATTGTAACCATGGCATATTACAGCTATAAAAAAATATATTTTTTTTGGGGGGGGGGGGGATGTAGCTCATTGTGCCTCAGTGTGTCTCTTGGTTGGATCCTGGTTTTTTCATTTTCAAAGTTACTAGTTTGTGCTTTCCAGCTTGGTTTACAAATGTAGAAGATTGTTCCTTCTGATTTGTTGAAAACTCACAACATAAGTATGTTGGTGAACATGTAAATGTACTGAACAATAATTCACCACAGCAGTAGGGTTGCCACCTTTTCAAATGGCCAAAGTGGGACATTTTTGGGACAAACATCAGATTTTACAGGCCGACACATACCCACGGTCAGTACAAAGGATAGAACTTAACTTTTTTGCCTAAATATAAGCTTATTCTTGTAGCATTTTAGTTGCTTATTCTGTTTCTTATAACAGTTGGGTATTTTAGATACAGAATAACTGTTTTATGCAACTATTACATAAAATATAGGACATAATTATGTCCTACAATCTCAGGACATTTGCCATTTTTAATATTTTTTGTCAGGACACAACTGCTCAAAGAGGGACTGTCCCTCGCAAAGTGGGACAGGTGGTAACTCTACACAGCAGCCACACTAAAGTCTGAATATAGGGAAAATGTCAAACTGTAGCAGTAAAGGCACATGACCTAAAGTCGCTGGAGGCCTGGCAAATGTCAAACTGTAGCAGTAAAGGCACATGACCTAAAGCCACTGGAGGCCTGGCAAATGTCAAACTGTAGCAGTAAATGCACATGACCTAAAGCCACTGGAGGCCTGGTCTTGAAAAGTTAGATCTGCACTCTCCCCTTTGTAATTTCATTACACAACCTTCGGGTATCAATAAAATATTCAGACACATACACATTTAAGACTGCAGTTTTTAAGCTGAGCTTGCAGTACACTTCTGAATTTTACCACACAACATTAACAAGAAGCTTTCTAGAGTTAACTAACCACACATTAAGTGCTTCAGCGTTTCAGTCATGACAACAAATGCAGTATTGGCATTCATTTATGAATCCAAGATATCTTTCCAGCTTCAAAAAGCAACGTATGTCATTGTAGTCACAGTGTGTTATAACTAATTTTTTTTTCTGTTTTTTTCTTTCAGTCCCATACCCACAAGCACCATAAAGAAGCTGCTTCATAAACTCTAACCTTCCTCCTGTGCTCCTGACAACCTACCTGCTGAATTCCTAAAAATAACTGCTGATTTCATAGCGTATCCCATTAGTATACTAATCAATAGATCAATCCAAGAGTCTTACATACCCAATATCTGGAAAAAAGCTTACATTCTGCCCCTGCACAAAGGTGGCAAAAATTCCAACATCTCAAACATCCGGCCAATAGCCATTCTCTCCCCATCTCTAAAATACTTGAAAAATGTGTCCACACCCAACTAATTAACCACTTAATCAACACCCAACTACTCACCCCTACCCAACATGGCTTTAGACCAGGCCATAGCACAAATACAGCCCCCCTCTCCTTTTTGGATACAGTAAATCGAGCATGCAATTCAGGTCTGATCGTCTCTTCACTCTTCCTCGACCTTTCAAAAGCATTTGATACAATTTCTCACCTCATTTTACTCTCTAAACTTAATAACCTAGGTGTCTTAACCCCAACCCTAAATTGGTTCTCTAGCTACCTTTCTGACAGATACCAATCAACCAAATGGCAGCAATCCTCTTCCACCTTCTTAAAAATCTCCACAGGTGTCCCTCAAGGCTCAGTATTGGGCCCCCTACTATTCAACCTATTCATCAAAAATTTCCATGAGTCACTAATACAGGCTGACATAATACAATATGCAGATGGCTCAACAATTATCTGCACTGCAAAAACCCCTTCTGAGCTTCAACTACTAACCCAAAATGCCTTCACATCCACCGAAAAATGGATGTCAAATAATCACCTCGCGCTCAACCCAAACAAGACCAAGCTGATTCTATTCACTCCTAAAAAACAACACCCCTGAACAAGGCTGAATTCTCTATCCTCTCTTAAAATAATACCTCCATAGAAGTTGTCCCCAGTACTAAACTGTCAGGAGTCACTATTCGTGAAACCCTAACTTTTGAACCCCACATACTCAATAACATCAAAAAGACACACCAGAAACTAGGTACCCTCTACAGACATAGCTATTACCTAAATAATAATGCCAAAAGAACACTAGCCTCTGCCTTCCTACTTCTATCCCTCCTATATGGTGCCACCATCCTCACTAATATACACTCTTCACTAAAAACAAACTTGATATATGCTACAATAAAATTGCTAGATTTGCAACAAATGCTAGATCCTCATCACATCACTGTTCCTCACTGCAACAACTAAACTGGCTTGCACTTCCACTCTATCACAACTACCTCCACTTAATTACTGCACGTAAAATAATATATAAACCAACAGATTGTCCAGCTCTCTCCTCTATATTAACTGTACAATCCAAACATACACCTTAGATCTGAAAACAAAATTCTACTTAAAGTCAATAAACCTCAACTTCCAGCTGGCCAAATGCTTTACTCCTTCACTACCTCCAAACTTTGGAATAACCTCCCAACCTCAATAACCTCCATCTCATACCCTGCTCTCTTTAAAAAAATATCTTAGACAACACCTCTCTACCTGCTGGTTATGCCCATGCCAAAAATAACTCCTTTTCTCACTACTCCCACTCTCTGGGGCTACAGGTATGCACTCTTAGCAGGTCTGCAGCCATACCTGTGACTGTTACTACACTGCCTAGACAGACCACTCTCTGGGGCTACAGGTATGCACTCTTAGCAGGTCTGCAGCCATACCTGTGACTGTTACTACACTGCCTAGACAGACCACTCTCTGGGGCTACAGGTATGCACTCTTAGCAGGTCTGCAGCCATACCTATGACTGTTACTACACTGCATAGACAGACCACTCTCTGGGGCTTCAGGTATGCACTCTTAGCAGGTCTGCAGCCATACCTATGACTGTTACTACACTGGATAGACAGACCACTCTCCGGGGCTACAGGTATGCACTCTTAGCAGGTCTGCAGCCATACCTATGACTGTTACTACACTGCATAGACAGACCACTCTCTGGGGCTACAGGTATGCACTCTTAGCAGGTCTGCAGCCATACCTATGACTGTTACTACACTGCATAGACAGACCACTCTCTGGGGCTACAGATATGCACTCTTAGCAGGTCTGCAGCCATACCTATGACTGTTACTACACTGCTTACAAAGATTTAAATGCATGTAAATAATTGTATATGAAGTTACTGTTTTTTTCTGCCTCCCAACCAGTAATGTGTATGGCATCTATATGATTAAAAGTACATGTTAATATCATTGATGGACTACCATAAAACTGCAATGGAATTGCTAAAAAACTGTAAATAGTGCTACATTTTTTATATTTGTATTTTTGATATTTGTATTTCTGTAATGTTGACTTTTATGTGGAGCTTTTCTCCCCAGGCCTCCACTGAAAATTGGCTCACCTAGGCCCAGTGGACTTTCCAAGTAAACAAATGCAATAAATAAATAAATAAATAACTTGACCTTAAGCAAATGTGAGTCAACTGCTATTCTTAATAATGATGTGTATGCTGCAAAAGTGCTTTTCTTTAAGCGTTTTGTGGATGATATTTCTTTGATTTGGAGAGGTAGTGAAGATGAGCAAGAGGATTTTTATGTATGCATATCTGAATGGGACTACTCCCTTCTTAATGTTTAACATGCATAAATCCAACACTGAAATACATTTTCTTGATGTTTACATTTCTTTGACTTATGGTGAATTGAATACATCCATTTATAGGAAACCGACCCATGCAAATAAATACCTTCACAAGAAAAGCATGCATGCCAAGCATGTTTTCAAGGGTATTACTAGGAGCCAATATATGCGGGCAAGTAGGCTTAACACCAAGTTGGATTCCTGTGTTAGAGAAATGGAATGAATGACTACTGATTTCCTGGCAAGAGGTTATAGCACTCAAGAATTAAGTATGGTTAGAAATGATGTTATGGGCTTAAGGGATGCGCAAGCTAAGCCTTTTTTTTTCATGTAAAACTGATAACAGCATTACACAGCAAGAAAGTAATACTAAACAGCCTCTTAGATATTTAATGACATATAGTAGGGCGAGTGAGTCTGTAGAAAGAATTATTAGGGACAACAGAGATATACTGAAAGCTATACCTGGCCATGAACAATGGCTTCCTAAGAAACCTTTATTCACATATAGGAAATGTGAGAACTAAAACAACGTTTATGTTACAAGGATTTTTCCTTAAACAGAAAGGAATATATGAATTACTAAGTGTACTATACCATGTCACAATTGTTCATGCTGTGTTCGTATATGTAGTTCCAATGAATTTATACATCCTCTTACTAAGAAGAGGTTCCTGTTTGAATGTATGGCCACTTGCAATACATCTTTTGTTATATATCTGGCTACATGTACATCATGTTCAGGATTTTATGTGGGAACGTCAGCAAGAAGACTACGTGACAGGATGATAGAACACAAATCGGATATACGTAGGGGTATAGAATCCAATTCTTAGATGAACATATACAAGAACAGGGTGCCTCCCATCAATTTATGTTTAGGGTTATTGAATTTTTACATCCAGATTCATTTGAAAGCTGATGCATACCCAGGTATGAATAAGCAGGTGACCTTAAAACCCATTTTAAAGTTTAAGCAAAATATTGTGAGCTAATGAGTTTTTGTGTTGATTTTTGTAATTGTTATTGATGCAATTTTTACTCACCCCCTATGTGAAAATTTTAATTAATGCATTAGTGTGATAGGCTAGTCTGTGTCATATGATTATAGGATTTTTAGCATTTAATAATGAACGGTTTTACAACTTTTTAAACACAGAAGAAGGACTTGATGTCTGAAAGCTTTGTTTATCTGGAATAAACGTTTCATGTTGTGAAGAGTGCTTCGTTTTTAGTAGTATTGTTAAGTCCCAGGGAGGTGACGGTTCTTTCACTGGGGATCTAAGCAGGAAGGTACTGTTCAGAAAGGCCTTACATAATTTGGAAGCAGTCACACAAGAAGTATTATCTCCTGAGTGAAAGTTTGATATTGCTGCCAAGTGTACTTTGTGGAAAACAAATAGTACCTTCTTTAAGAAGAGAAGTGAAAAACTCCAATACACAAGAAATAGGGGCAGTAAAGGGATCAATGTCATTTTTCAAGGCCCAAATTGAAAATCTTTTCCATTTTTGCGTGTAAATCCTCTTAGTGGAGTCTTTTTGTGATGACAAAATAATATTATAAACCAAGGAATAGAGCCTGGGCTGCCTAACCATCAATGGAATTTGAGAAATAATGTGGTTAATTTGAGGACTGGAATATTGGCATGTTTTTATCCTCAAAGCATGTGACAAGTGGTCTGGACTGGGTCCAGTATCAAAGGATAAAGAAAATGAGACCAAAGGAAAGGGAACCAGACTTGGCAAGGCCAGCAGGGGAAAATGAGGATAGCCAAGCTCTTCAACCGTGTAGTTTTCTGTAAGAATTTGAGAATTAGGGGTACTGGGGAATAAGCATAAGGGAGACCCAAGGGCCAAACTTGGACTAGACCTTTTCTCGGTAACTTCCCCTGCGGGGATCAGGGTAAAGTAACTGCTGCATTTATTGTTGTGGGAAGAGTCAAAAATGTTGCAGCAAGGTTGGCCCCAATGATGGAAAATTTCCTCCGCTACTGAATGATTGAAAGACAACTCATGAGCATCAGAATGGACCTGTTGAGGTTGTCCACTAGTATGTTGAATTTCCCTGGGATGTGCATTGCCACTAGAAAGTGGTTGGAGGAGATCACCCACTGTCATACTCTCATTGCTTTGTGACAGAGGGGGTAAGATTGAGTTCTGCCTTGTTGTTGATATACCAGACCACAGACATTTTGTTGGTTTGAATTGCAATGGTCCATAGAGGGAGAACATCTTTAAAAGTCTGCAACAGCAGAAGGACTGCTCTTATCTCTAGGACATTGATATGCGAATTGGCCTCTTGGGGGACCACATGCCTTGAACTGTCCTTCCCAAAAAATTCTGCCCCACCCCAGTTGGAAGGTGTCCATGGTTATTGTAGCTACAGGGAGAGACATAACATGGGGCAACTTATGACAGTCTCTTTCAAATGGATCCACCAGTGAAGATGGTCTCTCTGCATATCTGAGTGAGTCTGACTGGATAAGAAAGAGGGTGTCAAAGAATAGACCACTGAAAAGCTAGCGTCCATTGCAGAACAAGCATATGGTAACGTGCTAAGGAACTAATACTATAGATCAGTGGTTCCCAAACATTTTTGATTCTCGGCTCTCTTGCTGAATCCAGGTTTTCCCAAGCCCCCCCCCCCGCAGCGTGCATAAAGTGCGTATTTCAGGGTTCCCAAAGTGTGCACTGCGGCACCCTGGAGAGCCATGGCTTCCTCACAGGGGCACCGCAAACTAATAAGCTTAGCTGCAAAATAAACTGCAAACAGTTCATGGTTTATTTTGCAGTTAAGATTATTAGTTTACGGCGAGTGTGAGTGAATGCAGAAATGAATGAAGAAGTGGCTGTGTGTGTGTGTGTGTGTGTGTGTGTGTGTGTGTGTGTGTGTGTGTGTGTGTGTGTGTGTGTGTGTGTGTATGTATGAAATCGAGAGAGTGAGAGCGATATGTGAGTGACTGCAGGTATGAATGAGGAAGTGGCTGTGTGTGTGTGCGTGAATGAATCCAGGTAGGAATGAGGAAGTGGCTGTGTGTGTGTATGTGTGAGATCGGGAGACTGAGATCAATATGTGAATGAATGCAGGTATGAATGAGGAAGTGACTGTGTGTGGGTATGTGTAACATCGGAAGAGTGAGAGGGATGTGTGAATGAATTGCAGGTATGAATGAGGGAGTGGCTGTGTGTGTGTGTGTGTGTGTGTGTGTGTGTGTGTGTGTGTGTGTGTGTGTGTGTGTGTGTGTGAATGAATGCAGGTATGACTGAGGAAGTGACTGTGTGTGTGTATGTGATTCACACCTCTCAACTGTACAGATTTTCACAGAATGTCCAGATTTTTGCCTCATATTTTTGGCGTGTTCCTTCTAAAATCTGTACTTTTCTGGCACATAGTTGAGGATTGAAGTCATTAAATAATGACAAACATTTGAATTTAAGACTCCACATCCCTCAGAGAATTCATGCTAATGCAAAACCTATTATTCTATCAACTTTCTAAGTTTGTAAGAGCAATATTTAAAATCTGTCCCTTTTTGTCCCCCCATCATTTTAGGCTTTGTGACAAATAGGGACAGATTTTAAATATTGCTCTTACAAACTTAGAGAGTTGATAGAATAACAGGTTTTGCATTAGAATGAATTCTCTGAAGAATGTGGAGTCAAACTCAAATGTTATTTAATGACTTCAATCCGCAACTATTTGCCAGAAAAGTACAGATTTTAGGAGGAACACGACAAAAATATGAGGCACAAATCGGGACATTCAATCACACACACACACACACACACACACACACACACACACACACACACACAGTCACGTCCTCATTCATACCTGCATTCATTCACACATCGCTCTGTCTCTCTCCAGATCAAACACACACACACAGTCACATCCTCATTCATACCTGCATTCACTCGCACATCGCTGTCTCTCTCCCGCTCAAACACACACACACAGTCACTTCCTCATTCATACCTGCATTCACTCACACATCGCTCTCACTCACTCCCAGTCAAACACACACACACAGTCACTTCCTCATTCATACCTGCATTCATTCACACATCGCCCTCACTCACTCACTCCCAGTCAAACACACACACAGTCACTTCCTCATTCATACCTGCATTCATTCACACATCGCCCTCACTCACTCCCAGTCAAACACACACACAGTCACTTCCTCATTCATACCTGCATTCATTCACACATCGCCCTCACTCACTCCCAGTCAAACACACACACAGTCACTTCCTCATTCATACCTGCATTCATTCACACATCCCTCTCACTGTCTGTCACACCCACACGCCACACACCCACTTACACATTCATTCATACATCGCGTTCACTATCCCAATCTCACACCCACTTATGTATTCATTCATACATCCCTCTCACTCTCCTGATCTCACATACACACACAGACAGCCACTTCTTCTTTAATTCCTGCAGTCACTCTCACTCTCCTGATCTCTCTCACACACACACACACACACACACACACAGACACACACACACACACACACACACACACACACACACACACACACACACACACAGACACACACACACACACACACACACACACACACACACACACACACACACACACACACACACACACACACACACACACACACAGCCACTTCTTCATTCATTCCTGCATTCACTCACACATCGCTCTCACACTCCCAATCTCACACACACACACACACACACACACACACACACACACACACACACACACACACACATACACACAGCCACTTTTTCATTCATTTCTGCATTCACTCACACATCACTCTCACTCTCCCGATCTCTCTCACACACACTCTTTTGCTTTCATGCATGCATTCACTCACACACGCAGACAGACACACACACACACTCATACAGGCATTCACTTACCTGCAATCAGCTGCTAAGCTTTGCAGCTCCCCTGTAAGGAAGCATGGGAAGCAAGGGTTTGGGAACCCATGCTATAGATGGTTTCATGGATCCCAGAGCTTGGAGAACCAGCCTGGTGGAAGGGGCAGGATGAGAAATGACTTGTTGAACCTGGGACTTGAGTATGGTCTCACGATGTAGGGCTAGAGAGACAGTCTGACTTATAGAGATGAGCACCAATGAACTCCAGGCTCTAGACTGGTAGCAGGTTTGATTTCAGCATGTTGACTGTATTGCCTAAGGATGTGTGGTTGGAGTCATGAGGAGCCAATAGTCTAAGTACAGAAACATCCAGAATCCTTGCAGTGTCAGTGACCTGCTACCACTGTCAAACATTTGGCAAACTCTCTGGAGGCTGTAGTGAGTCCAAAAGTCAGTGCCCTGAATTGATAGTGATTGGCTCTGAGCTGAAAGTGCAGGTGTCTTCTGGATCATCTGTATTTTGATATGATAGTACGCATCCTGAAGACTGGCTGAGTACATCCAATCATCCTTGCATAAAAGAGGTAGGATGGACTGAACCGTGACCATTTGGAACTTTGACTTCTTCACATATTGGTTCAGGCTGCTTAGATCCAAAATTGGTTTCAGGGTCCCTTGTCTTTTTTTGGCACTAAAAAGAACCTCGAGTAAGTTCCACATCCTCTCTGGTCTGGTGGGACCTCCCAGATGTCTCTTTTCTCCACATCCTCTTTGGTCTGGTGGGACCTCCCAGATGTCACTTTTCTCCACATCCTCTCCAGTCTGGTGGGACCTCCCAGATGTCTCTTTTCGCCACATCCTCTCTGGTCTGGTTGGACCTCCCAAATGTCTCTTTTCTCCACATCCTCTCTGGTCTGGTTGGACCTCCCAGATGTCTCTTTTCTCCACATCCTCTCTGGTCTGGTTGGACCTCCCAGATGTCTCTTTTCTCCACATCCTCTCTGGTCTGGTGGGACCTCCCAGATGTCTCCTTTCTCCACATCCTCTCTGGTCTGGTGGGACCTCCCAGATGTCTCTTTTCTCTGACAGTTTCTGTATTCATTTTGCTGCAGCTTCTCTTTGACTGGGTGGAACATCAGGACGCTTGTTCCTTTTGAGGGCAGTGTTTAGAAAAATGGTATATAGTAGCTTCAATCTAGATATTATGTTTAGCACCCAAGAATCCTTTTTTCATAGTAGCCCAGGCATCTGCATACAAGGACAAATGTCCCCCAACTGCCTGCAGAGGCAGGCACTTGGGCAGCACATCAGGAGCACTGAAAGGGTCTATCCAGAAAAGAATCTCAAAAGCCCTATTTTGTACACCTCACTTGCCATGAGGTCAGTGACTTCCATTCAAACTCCCTCCTCTGACTCTCAGGGAGTTATCTCTGTGTGAATCCTGGAATGATCCCTGGGATTTTTTGGAACAACATTTTCTTATTTCATCTTTGGTTCCTTGAAAAGGAATGTTGAGGGATAGAAAAGCAAATCACTATGGCAGATAGGGTCTTTCCTTCCTGTTCACTGGTGGAAAGTGCTTCTTTTACAGAGGGGCCAAACAAGGAAGTTCATCAAAGGGAGCATTTATGAAAGAAGACTTTAAGGGCTCCACAAAGTTGCATATCTGTATCCATGGATGTCTCCTTACAGCAATGCCTGAACCAGCAGCCCATGACATACCTTCCATAGTGTGCGAAATTAGGCTCATGGACACATTTGATATAGATAAAAGAGTGGCCACTTGTGGGGATGATGTCTTATAATCCTCTAGAGACATGGACTTTGAGAGAGTCTTTCAGAGTTCCTTTGTCAAATCCTTTTGTAGTCTAGTAAAGTGTGACAAACAGTTCAGTGACCACAAGGCAAAGGTTACTCATGCAAATATGCACTTTCCAAACCTGTCCAACTTCCTAGACTATTTGTTAGGGGGGTGGACAGAGGAGCTCCATCTTGGTGGCTGCCACCACAACCATTGCATCAACAGGGACACCTTTGTTCCAATGTGGTCTACCTTTTGAAGGGACTAGAATTCTGTCCAGACAATGAGGGATCGGTTCAACAGAGTCTGTTCCTTCCATGCCCAGCGAGAGACTAGGTTGATAAGCTCATTGGCCAGGGGAGTCACCCAAGATGTAGATGGGCCAGAACCAAAAGCTTCCACGAATACTGATTCCTCAGAAGATGGGTTATCTGAGGACCAACCACCATTTTGCTTAAGGATTTCCAAAGTGTCTCCGAAGGAGGTGCCATCAGGTGGTGATCTGGAGGACCCTTCCCCTTCATCGAAGTCAGTATCTTTGGTGAGGGATTCCACAGGAGAATCTATGTGCCTCCTTTTGCACATTCTTTGTCATTGAATTTCTTCATTGGGATGTTCTGGAGAGGTGACTGAAACAGAGGGATAGTTCCTCTATTGGAACCGTCTGGATGCTACTTGGTACTGGCTGTCCCTGCGGAGTGGGTCTGATGGAATCAGAGCTTGGAACCAAAGGGGGATAGGGTGTAAGATCTGAGGAAGTATGAGAGACTGGGCCTCTTGAATGAGAAGAAACTCTCTCCACAACTTCAAAGGCCAATGGACCCGAGGAAACAGAGGGCAGCCATCCTGGAGCCAAGCTATCCAAAGCAGGCATACCATGACTCTGACTGTATCTCTGTCAAAGAGGGCACCAGACCCAAGCTAACATCAAGGCTCCAAGGGGCAAGGAAAGCTCTGACAACACTGGAGTCAATCCAGGCCCTGAGGATCTGACACCAACACTTCAGCTCCAGGATTCATCCTGATTCAAGGGAACAGAAGCAGAACTGGTCAGGGATACAGTCAGGGTCAAAGACATGACTCTCTTCAGCTCCAATACTGTTACTCTCAGAACTGTCAGATCCTGGGGCTCCAAAACTGAAGAACAAATTGGAGAAGGAGATACAATGCTATGTGAGGTGGATGAAGGCTCATGGATCCAATGGGAAATGGAGCCAGAATAACCTTCATCTGGATCTGAGCTCTGAAGAACTTTCTCATTATCCTATCCACTTCCGCTTCAGGGAGACTCCTGGAGGACCTGATGGACAAGGTGGTGGACCAAGGTCTGGAGTGCTTCCTCAGAGTTCGCATAAGAGGGTAGGGAAGCCAAGGAGATATTGGATTTATAATGAACTCAGGAAAATGAAATGTCAGAGTTTGAGACACACTTGAGTCAGATCCGATGATTTTGGATCTGTGGGTTGCACTGGAGTAGCAGAAGGGATGATTACTGGATATGAAGTCTTAGGATCCATAGACTTTTTCTTAGTATGCGACAAAGTACGATATGAACTCCTCTGTACTTTCTGTGGAGGCTCCAAGGACAAGGAAATCTTTAGAGACTTTGGTGGGGATCTTTTTCTGTGCTCCAAAGGAGCATTTGAAGATTTGTGGGGGGTATGAGGAAGATGAAGATGAAGGTGGGGATATCCCCTTAAGGACTAACTTGTTAAGAAGTAATATAAATTACTTAGAGAGAACTGACAAATGTTAAAGTATTACAAAATAGGGCAAATCCCACAGAACAATAAGAGAAGCAACTGCAGAATGCTAAACAGAAAATAAGGGATTACCTTGATAATATGCATGAATTTAGAAAGATTGCTGTTAAGCAACTGTTTTTTGATAAGAACTCTAGGGCACAAAAACTTTTAGCACAACAACTAAGGCAACAGAAAGTAGAAGGGGCTGTCACCAAGATTAGGGAGCATATAACAAGGAAGATAATAAGAGATCCTATAGAGGTATTAGAAATATTTCGGAAATTCTGTGAAAGTTTGTATAAATCAGAGAAATATGGAAATCAAGAAAAAGTACAAAGGAAATCTTTATGGAATAATTAAATATGCCCAGGTTAGAGGAAGATGAGGCTCAATTACTAACAGTTAGGGTAGAAGGAGATGAGATAAAAATGATGATGTATAACCAAGCTACAGAAAAGTACCCAGGAGTAGATGAGATTTCTGTGGAAGTTTGGAAGCTAGGAGGGAAAAACTGATGAAGATCTGGAAAGTTTTATTTAACCGTATTTCAAGAGGATGACAAGTACTACCACCCTGGAAGAAAGCTGTAACACCTAAAGAGGGTAAAGATCCATCAGATCCAGCTTCGTACAGGCCCATTTCAATACTAAATCATGATTATAATATGTTCATGTCTATAATGGCTAAACAAATGACAAAAGTAATGCCAGCCTTGATAGATATGGATCAGTGTGGTTTTGTGGAGGGGAGGTAAACATTTGACAACATTAACAGAACACTGATGATCCAGAGGGAGACCGAATGTAAGAAAATACCACTGTTGTTGTTGGGTCTTGATGCAGAGAGAGCATTTGACAGAGTAAGCTGTGACTTTATGAGTAGGGCAACTGAAGCATTTGCATTTCCTGAAAAAATTACAAGGTTGATTAGGAGGATATATGAGGAGTCAGAGGCAAAAATGAAAGTGGGTGGGGCCCTCTCTGATAATTTTGGCTTGAGCAAAGGAACCAGGCAGGGTTGTCCTGTCTCCCTTTTATTATTTGCATTATATTTAGAACCACTGTCACAGAAGATGAGGGACCTCAGAAATTCAAGGATATAATTGGTGTGGTAGTCAAGAAAAGCTGGCTCTATTTGCAGATGATACTGCTTTGTACCTGACAAAACCAGAAAAGGACATTTCAGTGTTGTGGAATTTCCTGAGACAGTTTCATGTCTTTTCAGGATGCAAAATTAATGAAGATAAAACAAAGACAATAGCTGTAAACTATGTACCACACAGAAATTGTTCAACAATACCCATATTTATGGGGATGTGATAAAATGAAGTATTTAGGAGTATGGATTAAAATGAATTATGTTATGGAAACTAAGGCTATATGGGAATAGACTAAATAAAAGATAATAGAAAAACCGAGAAACTGGAAGTTATGTTTTATGGAGATGGGTAGCAAGATAGAAGAAGTGAAAATGGTTTTAGTTCCTTTAGTTTTATACACAGGTCAGGCATATTTTTGTCAACCACAGGAGAGGTTGCGGAGAGCAATCAATAAAGAGCCGAAGGCGTTTGGTTGGGAGACGAAGAGGGCAAGGGTCACATGGGGTAAAGCTGATCCTTCCACTAGAACAAGGTGGTTGGGGGTTACCCGATGGGTATCTCAGAGCTACACAGTTAAGGCTCCTATACATAGCACAAGCAGAAAACTCGAAGTGGAAAAGGATGATGACGAAACAGGGAGAAGGTCAAGAAACAAGGAGAGACTGGGATTTTTGATGCAGACCTTTGAGGAGAATAACAACAATCATACAGAATATTATATCCATAAGGTAGCAGGAAGTATTCTAAGAACTAAGCCAATACAGGAATGGAGAAAGGAGGTTCTGCTGACAGGGATGACTGCAATTAGGGATAGAGACAATAGACAAGAGGGGGTGGAATATATTGGAGAAAACTGGTAAAGGAACCAAGGTATTGGGAGCAGATAACTAGAGAGGGAAAGGTAATAGAATGGGAAGACACCAAGAATTTATTTGGATTGCAGGTTAGAGATTGCCTCCTCTTTCAAGGACTGATATCAGAGTATAGGTAAATACAAAGAAATAGGGGGCTCCTAAATGAAAGATCAGCACTGGTACAGTTTTCTGTAGAATCTACAACAGAAGTTGCCATTAAGAAAGGAATAATTAGTAGAGCATATAAAATTTTGCATAATAACTATAAGAAAACAATCTGAGGAGGTTAGAAAGGATTAGGAAGAGAGACTGGATAAGCAATTCACAAAGAAACAATGGAGGGATATATGTACGTCTCTCAAATCTGCAATAAAGTCTAGAAGATTTAGGATCTTTGTTTGGAAGTGTTTACCCCAAGTAGGCTCCAAAGAATTTTTTCTCAGGTAGACAGCAAATGTTGGAGGTGTGATGGGGAAGAAAGGGGTAACTGGTGGGAGTGTACTGAGTTGGCAAACTTTAAAGATTCTATGCAGACTGCTCTGTCAGAGATATTAGGTGAGCAAACTGGTGTAACTAAGGAAATATTTTTTGAGCTATGATACAGAATCAGAATTGCCTAGACATGGTAAGGCCTTGCTGATTCTAATTCTGGTGGCTGCAAAAAAGCATTTACTAGAAAATGGAAATCAAAGTCTAAACCAACTTTACTAGAAGTAGTAAATATAGTAACAGAGACAAAACAATTGAAATTGTGATCTTTAGAAAAGGGTAGGAGCAAATTATATAGGAAAATGGGAATTGTGGGATCAATACATGCAGAGGAGGAATGAGGTTTAAAAGAAGACAGAATTTGAATGGGCTATGTAATGTATGACTGACAATAACTGGATAGATTATAAGTGATATATAAAGTTTGCAACTATAATTGGTTTAACATGTTTTGTGATGTTTACAACTGAAATTATGTCAGTATGGTTTATTTTCATTTATATGAATGCAAGACTGCCTATGTCATATGTGATACTTTAATAAAATGTTTCTTGTTTAAAAAAAAAACGTCTATCAAAGCCATATTTAAGGTAAATTTGGCCTCCCAGGCAAAGGCAACCACAAGGCATTCTTGAGCTATATCTGCAACCTCAAAGGGAATACACAGTTGTGTACAGAGCTCATTGTAAATGGAATCACCTGTACTGAGCCACAAGATATGGAAAACCTACTAGTCAACAAATTCAGCTCCAACTTTTCCCCAATCTCCTCCTCAACCTTCTCTCAGGAAATACTACCAAATATAATTCCACCTGCTGTCACTAGGTAACAGGTCCTTAATGCTCTCTCTAAAACCAAGAACATGCATCAGTGGGCCCTGACAATATCCCAGGATGCCTTCCAAATAGCATGAAACATGACCTATCAGGCCCTCTGGAATTGCTGTTTAAATATAGACTCCAAACAGGCTTTGTGCCTCATGAATGGAGAACAGCAACAGTCATCCCTCTGCACAAAGGTGGGACATCTACCGACCCTAGAAACTACAGACCCATAAGTCTCATTAGTCTCACATGTAAAGCCGTGGAAAGAATTATCACAGAAATGATTAATAATGACATAGGATACCTCCAGACACTGGACCCAACCCAATTTGATTTCATCAAGAGCAGGTCATGCCTACTCAACCCAGTGGACTTCTTTGAACAGGTCACCAAAGCAATGGATGAGGGCAAAATGATTCACACTGCCTACCTTGACCTGGCCAAGGCATATGACACTATACCCCACTCTGGCATTGTTGACAAATTTAAGAGGTTAGGTATAAACCCTTATGTCATCCAGTGGATAGCCAGCTGGCTCACAGACAAAACCCAGGAAGTTAGAACTGGGAAGTCCACCTCTACAAAGAGGCCAGTCACTAGTGGAGTCCCTCAGGGATTGGTCCTGGAACCGTTCCTTTTTATTATTTATTATTTACTTATTTATTTTATTTACATTTGTTTACCGAGAAATTCCAACTGGACGCAGGTCCTTTTTCAGCGGAGGCCCGGGGAGAAAAGATCCAAAGAAAGACATGGTAGATGGTAAACAATAACAATCAAGGTATGTATACAGTAGAGGTGATCATGACATGGAGAAATACAGGAGCAAATTAGGTACAACTGAGTAGTAAGCTCCAATTACAAACATTGAGAATAAGAAGTAAAACACAGCTACAAAGTATCTAAACAGTAACCAGATAACAATAGTAATAATAACAATAGTAGTAATAACAGACTAAACGAATAACTAAATCCTGGAAGGATTAACAAGCAGTGAGCAATCTTCAGTTCAGGTTTATAGTGACAGAGAAGTTACTCTATCTAAATCTGGGAAAGGAGACAAGGGTTGAAAGGGGGGTTTATCAGATGGGTGTGGACAAGGACAAAGCCAGTGTGAATTTAGGTGAGATTTAAGTGCAGTCTTGAAAAGACTGCAGGAAGGAAGGGCAGTTATGATAGTGGAAAGGTTGTTTACTTCTCTGAAGTCAAGGCCAAAGTCTGTGGCCTCTGGCTGACTAAATTTGCAGATGATTGCAAATAAGGAGCTGTTATTGAATCTCACACTGACACAAATGTTCTCCAGGAAGGGCTGACACAAACAAACAACTGGTATCAGAGCCATGGAGTAAAACTAAATGCCAAGAAATGCACAACAGTATCCTTTGGGAAGTCATCCACTCCTGGTATCTATCATATTGACAACATACCCCTAAGAGCTGATCCAGTAGTCAGAGACTTGGAGATACACATAGACAGTAATCTAGCCTTTGAAAATCACGTCTAAGGTAGTGAGGAAATTATTCTATGCTGTGCAACTTGCAAACAAAGGTATGGCATCTAAGTCAAAAGACGTCATTGTTCCACTGTATTCAACATTCATCAGACCTGTCATTGAGTACAATGCCCCTTTTGGTATGTACTTAACCAAGCATATCCAACAATTGGAACATCCACAGATGTTCCTCACTAAAAGAATACAGGGTGTAAGTTACACGTCCTGTGCAGACCACCTCAAGTCTCTATTCCTGTATTCTGTTTCCTACAGGCTTTTGAGGGGAGATTTATGCCTGGCATACAAAGCATCATCAGACCCCACTCTGATAAACCTCTTGTATATCCACAAAACAAACAGCATCATAATTACCCATTCTAAAGACTTAAACCTTGGCTGTGATATAAATAGGACATGCTGAAGAGAATTATTTATCCAAAAGACTACACCTTCTGTAGAAGAGGCTCCCCTTCCATGTAAAGCAGAGTTTCTCACTAACTTTATTCAAGTGTAACTTGGAAAATTGGATAGGAACAGGACACATGGACACAGGCAGCCTGTAAATGGTTAATCTTCCAGGCCCCTGCTTGTAAATGTTTCACCTCCCAAGCCGCTTGCTTACACTTATCAAAGGTACTAGAACTTGTCAGAGACTTGGGATGCATGGCTAGGCTTAAATAGTGCCTTGTGGTCGTTAACCTAATAAACACCTTTGAACCTATGAAGCATGGTGAGGCTATAACAGATTGACAGGAAGACAAGTCTGTGGCAGTCTCTCTGTGGCAATGAAACTGTTGAAAGGAAAACAAAGCTGATTTAGTGTCTAAAAATTTAATGGCATCTTGCAGTCAGTCATGGCTGGGTAGATGTCAGGAATAATTGGCAATACTGACAACTATGACTAGGTTATTGTCAAGAATTATTTACAGATGTGATAGTCATGGTTACATGATTTCAAGAATGATTAGTTAAACTGGCAGCTGCAGCTGCGTGACTGTTAAAGCAGGCCTCTCAATTTCCTTACTCAATAAATGTGGAAACAGTCAAACACAATGAGGGGACAAAGAACCCAAGCAGGGACATTTTTAAACTATTACACTAATTTGCTTAAAAATGGTAATACAGCAGCAACTCTAATAGCTAGCATTATTGACTGAAGGTAATTCTCTGTGATTTACCATAAAATCAAAAATTTTACATGGACGGGGCAAAAATATCAGCCAAAATCAGGGCTGTTCTACAAAAATCAGGGACAGTTGAGAGGTGCACTGCCAAGACTGGCTTACTAAACTGTCACTCAAGCTGGTTAAAAAAGGGGGAGGAAGAGTGCTGAAAAGCACATAAAAGAGACACAGCAAGAAAGGTAATAGAATGGAAAGGATACCTTTTATTTCACAGTCATAATGTGTGGAAATGACATAAGTGCACAGACACATGCATACACACACACACACACACACACACACACACACACACACACACACACACACACACACACACACACACACACACACACATTTATTTAACATTTGTTTACCAGGAAAGTACAACTTGGAATGGAGCCAATTTTCAGTGGAGGCCCAGGGAGAAATGCTCCAGATGCATGTCTTTGTAATGTGGGAGGAAACTGGAGCACTCGTAGGAAACCCACACAAATGCAGGGAGGACATGCAGACTCTACACAGAAGGCACCCCATTGAGAATCGAACCATAGAACTTCTGGCTGTGAGGTGACAACACTACCGCTGCATCACTGCCACTGTTCAGATATAGTACATGCAGATATATATATACTCCAAACGGCCGGGCATACTTACGCGAAAGTGCTATTCACCAAAGCAGCTCTTTCGCCTAAGTATGACTGTTGCCGAGGCTGTACTACGGTGCGGGTAAGTGAAATTTCACTTTTCCCCACTGTAGTGTGGTCTTGGAGGGAGAATATTAAAGTAGGGGGTGTGGGGGGCAGGGGGCGAAGCCCCCCATGCTAAAATGCAAATGAAGTGTTTTTTTTTTCACACACTTTAACGAAAGCACTTTTGCAATAAAAGCGCTTTCGTTAAAGTGTGTTCGGGTTTTATGGATTCGGACGTTTGGTCACTCGAGCAAACGTCCCAGATATATATATATATATATATATATATATATATAAAATATAGGAGAGAGCCCTAGATAAAGATGTATCAGCTAATTGACAGAACTTTTATTAGGACAATCAGATAGAATCCTGAGCATATGTAAACAATCCTACCTTGGTTTTTGACGTACTGTGGAGTTGACTGGTAAGAGAAGTTTTATTTGAATTTATATTTTATTTGTGATCACAGTTTTTCACTGTTTGTAGGTAGGAAAGGATAGCTTGCTAACAAGATTTACTTTGATTCATATTTTGTTGTTTTGCCTTTAATTTCACTGTTTATTGTTAGAAAGGGAGATGTTTTAGACAGGTAGGCTCTAGCCACTCCAAGGGGCCTAGACTGCTATAAATTCCACAGACTACAGAGATGAAAATCCTGAGCACATTTAAAAATCCTACTGTGGTTTGTAATTTACTGATCTTTACTGTTAAAAAGGAGTGTGACTGCGAGCGATAGTGAGCAGAAGCTACTGATGTAAAGGAGTTACAACTTTTGTCTGGCTTGTTGCACAACTTGTATGGTCGGAACAACTTTAGTGTACTTACTTTTGTATTTAGTTGAATATTGTTTGTGCTCTTTACCGTACTAGTGAGTTTATACATTACATGATAGACATTTTGCTCAAATGGGAAAAAAAGATACAGGATCTAGAGTTTTGCATTTTTAGTGCCGATCACTCTCTGCCACAGCAACCCACGACAATCCACCACAACAGCCATGTCTTCATGCATGTGTGTAAATGCACTGAGTTTGTTTTTTTTTCCAATGTTGTTTTTTTCCAATAAACATCTTTATTAAATTATCACATATGGCATAGGCACTCTTACATTTATATAAATGTAATAAATGCATAAATACACAAATAAATGTGTAAATAAAAACAAACATTGACACCACTTTAGTTGCAAACATTATATATCACAGACACCACTAATACAACTATAATTGTAAACATTATACATCACAAGAAATGTCTGCATGAAATGCTTTCAATGGTTCAGTAACAATGCTTTGCCATCATTCATCATCTTCTTTTGGCTGTTCCCATTAGGAGTCGCCACAGCGGATCATCTGTTTCCATTTCTTCCTGTCCTCTGCATCATGATCTTTCACACCAACCACCTGCATGTCCTCTCTCACCACATCCATAAACCTTATCTTAGGCCTTCCTCTTTTCCTCTTACCTGGCAGCTCCATCCTTAGCATCCTTTTCCCAATATACCCAGCATTCCTCCTCAGCACATGTCCAAACCAACGCAATCTCGCCTCTCTTGCTTTGTCTCCAAACTGTCCAATCAGAGCTAACCCTCTAATATACTGATTCCTAATCCTGTCCATCCTAGTCACACCCAGTGCAAATCTTAACATCTTTAACTCTGCCACATACAGCTCTGACTCCTGCCTTTTCGTCATTGCCACCGTCTCCAACCCATATAACATAGCTGGTCTCACTACCCTCTTGCAGACCTTCCCTTTCACTCTTACTGGTACTGGTCTGTCACAAATCACTCCTGACACTCCAGATGGCTTAGTGGTTAAGGTCTTCGCCTCCAATGCACAAGGTACAAGGTTTGATCCTGACCTCCAACTAATGCCTGTTTGGAGTTTGCATGTTCTCTATGTGTCTCCGTGTGGTTTCTCCCATGTTTGAAAACCATGCTGAGTGTTTCCATCTCAAACTCACCAATGAATGGAGCTGTGGGCAGCAGCACAGACTCTACATGGTGCCCAATGGGAGGAAGAGTTGTAAAAAGACTAACTGCTTTGGGCTTCTATTCTGGTGCACAGTATCCTCAAGATAGGAGAACACGGATCACAAACTGTGCGCCGTGGCAGGGCTATCCACTCGATAGCGTAAAATATGGCTCTAGGTGATTCGGTCATGTTGACTGTCGCCAAAAAATGGGCATGGGTAGTTACCGGTGATAAGTGGGTTGAGGACCCGGCCTACTCTCTGACCCACGCCAGGGACCCATGCTAACGGTGGGAGGGGTATATGTGCCCCTATTGGCCAGTGTGTGCCCACCATAAAAGCCCAGCAGCCCTGGGTCAATAGGCTACTGGCTGGCCAGTGTCTAGTTGCCCAGCCTGGGTTACCTGGGATAGCTCTGTTGAGTGAAAGCTGGACATAAAACCAACCAACCTGCCAAACATGAACTGAGAATTGCTACGCTTAATGTAGGTTCACTGACAGGACGCAACTTAGAAGTGGATGACATGATGATACGGAGGAGGCTGGACATCCTATGTATCCAAGAGACAAGATGGAAGGGCAGTGCAACAAAGCCACTTGGCTTGGGATCCAGACTCTACTACTCAGGTGGTGGACAGGCTAGAAATGGTGTAGGAATTGTGGTGAGACAGAGGCTTCAGAAGTCATTGAGGGATATCATCAGAATTAATGACAGACTCATGGCAATCAGACTCCATTGTAATGATATGACAGTATTCATAATCTCAGCTTATGCCCCACAGCAGGGTTGTGATAGTGAGGAAAAGAGTGCATTCAGACAGCAGTTGCAGGACCTACTAGATAAAGCAGGACAACATGAATTGATGTTGATAATGGGTGACTTAAATGCACATATCGGGACAGACAGAACAGGATATGAGGACTACCTGGGTTCACATGGGTGGAGCAATAGGAATAAAGAAGGAGAAGCCATTCTAGACCTCTGTCTGGTAAATGGCTTGATAGTAGCCAACACATGGTTCAGAAAGAGGGACAGTCACAAGATCACATACAAGAGTAGCCAACGTGCAACTCAGGTAGACTTCCTCCTAGTAAGGAAAAGGCACTGGGGTAGAATCTATGATTGCAAAGT
This sequence comes from Protopterus annectens, assembly GCF_019279795.1. Classification (NCBI taxonomy): domain Eukaryota; kingdom Metazoa; phylum Chordata; order Ceratodontiformes; family Protopteridae; genus Protopterus; species Protopterus annectens. The sequence continues at coordinate 753,011,370 of NC_056751.1, forward strand.
CATCCCCAGTGAAACAGTCTGTTCACAGCATAAACCAGTAGTTGCCACAATCAGCTGCAAGCAGTGGTCAGAGAAGGCTCTAAGGTCAACAGAGACCAGGCTGAAGACCTGGAAGTTGACTGGAGAGAAAGTACAGCAGTTCAAGGAATTACTCAGGGCTCTAGCACCCCAAGAAGAGGAGGAAATAGGTGGAGTTGAAGAAGAGTGGCAGCGCCTAAAAACAGCATGTGTTAGGACTACAGAAAAGATATGTGGCCGAGCCAGGTATGGAAATAAGGTGCATAAGGAAAGTTGGTGGTGGAATGCAGAAGTGCAGGAAGTAATCAAAAGAAAGAAGGAGTGCAGGAAGAAGTGGGAGATTGAAAAGATTGACCAAGCTAGGAAGGACTACTGGTTGGCTAACAAAGAAACTAAGAAAGAAGTTGCAATAGCAAAGAATAGGGCATCAGAGGCATTCTATCACCTTCTGGAAAGTGACTCAGTAAGGGGAACAAAGAAACTATACCAGGTTGCAAGGCAAAGACAGAAAGATAAAGAAGATAGTCAGACACCCTTCATAAGGGATTCTAGCAACAACCTGCTTACCAGCCCACAGGACATCAAAGGCAGATGGAAGGAGTATTTCCAGCAGCTTCTGAATGAAGAAAACCCCACAGAAGCGGTACTGCCCCAGAAACAGCCTACAATGAGAGTAGAAGAGGAGCCCAGCTTAGAAGAAGTAAGAGCAGCACTAAGGAAAATGAAGTCAGGGAAAGCAGCAGACTCAGGTGAGGTCACAGCAGATATGATAAAGATGCTGGGTGAGCTAGGGGAGAAATGGCTCCTGAGGGTACTAACTGCAGTGTGGAGAGAAAGGTGTATTCCAGATGACTGGAGAATAGGCATACTCGTGCCAGTGTACAAGAAGAAAAGGGACATCCACAACTGTGGACAGTACAGGGGCATCAAACTCCTACCACATTGCATGAAAGTTCTGGAGAGGGTGATTGATAAACGGATACACAGAAGTAGAATGTAAGATGGGAGATGAACAGTTCGGATTCAGATCAGGATGCAGCACAATTGGCCCAATGTTTGCACTGAGACAGATACTTGAGAAGAAACTAGAGAAGAAGAGAGAGTCAAACTGGGCTTTCCTAGACTTGGAGAAAGCATATGACAAAGTCCCAAGAAAGCTGATCTGGGCTATACTGCGGTGGTTTGAAGTCCCAGAAACATTGGTAGAATTAGTACAGGCTATGTACAAGGACCCAGTGACTCAAGTACGAACAGTGTTTGGCCTCACTGAGGGGTTCCCAGTGGGAGTGGGTGTACACCAGGGTTCAGCTCTGAGCCCACTGCTGTTCATACTGGTAATGGACTACATCAGCAAACAGGTTGGAGGGGTCAGAGCAACAAAGCTGCTGTATGTAGACGATGTGGCAGTGCAGGCAGACTCAGATCTAAAACTTCAGCAAAGGATAGGAGAATGGAATGCAAATCTGAAGGCACATGGGATGAAACTAAGCACAGATAAGACAGTGGTAATGGCAGCAGATTGGGGAAATCAGAAGAAGCTGAGAATAGAGATAGATGGGAAGATAGTGGAACAGGTAAACAGCTTCAAGTATCTGGGAGGGGTGGTTGAGGAGAAGGGTAGTCTGAATGAAGAGGTCAAAGCTAGAATCAGAGGGGATGCAGCCAACTGGCATAGAGTATCGGGTGTAGTATATGACAGAAGAATGCCAAAGAAGCTGAAAAGTAAGGTGTACAAGACAGTGGTGCGACCAGTACTACTGTATGGTACAGAAACCTGGGCAGTAAAGGCAGAACAGTTGAAGAAGCTAGAGGTGATGGAAATGAAGTGCCTGAGAAAGGTGGTAGGATGCACACTGCGGGACAGGCAAAGAAATGAGGACATAAGAGCAGAAGCCAAAGTAGCTCCAATTGCAGAAAAGATCAAAGAAAACAGATTACGATGGTATGGGCACGTGTAGAAAAGCAGAAGACAATCTGGTGAGGGAGATTTGGGACAGACAGGAAGAAGGTAAGAGGAAGCGAGGGCGTCCAGCAAAGAGGTGGATGGATTGTGTGAAAGAAGATCTTCGACAGTCAGGCATGAGTGTTGAAGAAGGCATGAGAGTGGCACTGAATCGAGAGAGGTGGCGACAGTTAATACGATACCCCGACTCCATGTAAATGGGAAAAAGGAGATGATGATGATGATGATGATGATGATGACTCTTCTCCACCCATTCCACCCTACCTGTACTCTCTTCTTCAACTCTCTTCCACACTCACCATTACTCTGAACTGTTGATCCCAACTACTCTCTGCATCCTCACCATTCCTCTACCCTCCTTCACATTTACACACATATATTCTGTTTTAGCCCTGCTGACCTTCATTCCTCTCCTCTCTAAAGCATATCTTCCACCACTCCAGGGTCTCCTCAACCTGGTCCCTACTCTCACTACATATCACAATGTCATCTGCAAACATCATAGTCCACGGGGCCTACTGTCTGATCTCATCTGTCAACCTGTCCATCACCAATGCAAATAAGAAAGGGCTCAGAGCTGATCTTTGATGTAATCCCACCTCCACCTTAAACGTATCTGTCACTCCCACCGCAGTCCTCACCAATGTCACACTACCCTCGTACATATCCTGTACCACTCTTACATACTTCTCTGCCACTCCCGACTTCCTCATACAATACCAGAACTCCTGTCTAGGCACCCTGTCGTATGCTTTCTCTAAGTCCATAAAGACACAATGCAACTCCTTCTGACCTTCTCTGTATTTCTCCAACAGCACTTTCAGAGCAAAATATTGCATCCGTAGTGCTCTTTCCTGGCATAAAACCATACTGCTGATCACTAATCATCACCTCCCTTCATAACCTAGCTTCCACTACTCTTTCCCATAACTTCAAGCTGTGACTGATCAGTTTTATCCCTCTGTAGTTACTGCAGCTCTGCACATCACCCTTATTCTTAAAGATAGGTACCAAAACACTTTTTCTCCACTACTCAGGCATCCTCTGACTTTCCAAAATTTCATTAAACAATCTGGTTAAAAATTCCACTACCATTTCACCTAAGCACCTCCATGCTTCCACTGGAATGTCATCTGGGCCAACAGCCTTTCCATTCTTCATCCTCTTCATAGCTGTCCTTACTTCCTCCTTGCTAATCTGTTTCACTTCCTGATTCACTATCCCCACATCATCCAACCTTCTCTCTCTCTCATTCTCTTCATTCATCAGCCCTTCAAAGTACTCTTTCCATCTACTCAACACACTCTCCTGGCTTGTGAGTAGGTTTCCCTCACTATCCTTTATCACCCTTACCTGCAGCACATCTTTCCCAGCTCTGTCCCTCTGTCTAGCCAATCGGTACAGGTCCTTTTCTCCCTCTTTAGTGTCCAATCTCTCATACAACTCTCCATACGCCTTATCCTTAGCTTTCGCCACCTCTCTCTTTGCCATGCGCCTCATCTCCTTATACTCATGTCTACTTTCTTCATCTCATTGACAATCCCATTTCTTCTTCTTCACCAGCCTCTTCCTCTGTATACTCTCCTGTGCTTCCTCATTCCACCAGCAGGTCTCCTTGTCCTCCTTCCTCTGACCAGATGTCACACCAAGCACCTTTCTAGCAGTCTCCCTTACTAGCTCTGCTGTAGTTACCCAGCTATTCGGAAACTCTTCATTGCCTCCCAGTGCCTGTCTTAACTCTTCCCTGAACTCCACCTCACAATCACCCTTTTTTAACTTCCACCATTTAATCCTTGGCACTGCTTTCACACTCCTCCTCCTCTTCTTGATCACCAATGTCATCCAACAGACCACCATTCTATGCTGCTTAACTACACTTTCCCCTGTCACCACTTTACAGTCCCCAATCTCCTTCAGACTGGCCCTCCTACATAGGATATAATCCACCTGTGTGCATCTTCCTCCACTCTTGTACGTCACCCTATGCTCCTCCCTTTTCTTAAAATACATATTCACCACAGCCATGTCCAACCTTTTCACAAAATCCACAATAAGCTGACCTTCTGCATTCCTCTCCTTAACACCATACCTACCCATCACTTCCTCATCCCCTCTGTTCACTTCACCAACATGCCCATTGAGGCCCGCCCCAATCACTAGTCTCTCACCCTTGGGTACACTCACCACCACTTTATCCAACTCACTCCAAAATTTTTCTTTCTCATCCATCGCACACCCAACTTGTGGAACATATGCACTAACAACATTCATCATTACACCATCAATTTCAAGCTTCATAAACATCACTCTATCAGACACTCTCTTCACCTTCAAAACACTCTTGGCATACTGTTCCTTTAGGATAACCCCTACCCCATTTCTCCTGCCATCCACACCATGATAGAACAATTTGAACCCGCCTCCTATACACCTGGCCTTACTTCCCTTCCATCTGGTCTCTTGCACGCACAATATATCAACCTTGCTTCTCTCCATCATATCAGCTAGCTCTCTCCCTATACCAGTCATACTGCCAACATTCGAAGTTCCTACCCTCACTACTACACTCCTAACCTTCCTCCTATCTTCCTGCCTTCGGGCATGCCTTCCCCCTCCTCTTCTCCTTCGGCCAACAGTAGCCCAATTTCCGCCAGCACCCTGTTGGCTAACAGTACTGGTGGCGGTCTTGTTAACCCAAGCCTCGACCGATCCCGTATGGAAATATGAAATGTTCTCCGCATAAGTAATTTGGTAGAGGTTTTATACCAGATGCCCTTCCTGACGCAACCCTCCCCATTTATCCGGGCTTGGGACCGGCACAAAGAAATGCACTGGCTTGTGCCTCCCCAGTGGCTGGGAATATAGATGGTAAAACAGCCTTAGTAGCTGACAGAATTTAATTGCAAAGTTGTACTGTGTATTCTAACTAGACCGTGCATGAGATGAAGTATACAATGATGTTTTACAAGTGCCTACTGAGGTGCTGGAAACTACAAAGATTTACAGAGCAAAGTACTAAAACTTGTTTATTTAAAGAAGTGACAGCATTCCATTGCAGGGAGCTCAACATGTTTTTATTTCACGTGATAACTACAAACTATCTTCTCAAGCAAAAATAATGCAGTTGCTGCTATGTATTCATGAACTAGTAACAATTTTACTCAAGTCATTAGCAGTTAAACAAATAAACATTTACATTTATAGCTATTTTTATTTTGTAACAGATAGATTATTATACACATCTGTTGACAGTGAACATAAAAGGGCTAAGTTCAATCATCACAACACTGATAACAGGTTATTTCAAGTGCAAAGTGAGATAAACATGATGAGATAAAGAAGGTGAATTTGTGTTGTTATAAATGGAGGTATAATTTTGTTTTATAACACTATTTTCTTCTTAGACAAAATGGTCCAGAGTTAATGTAAATGTTCAGCATTAGAAAACATAAATAGCATCATGAAAATGACTTCAATGGTTTGTCTACGTCTTCTTAAGTGTAGACAGATCAAGGGTCTTCTAGTGAAGTAAAACTTACTGATGTTCAACTCTGTGATGTTTTTCATACAGAGCAACTGCCCGTGTGGTTTCTAACTGAGCAGCAACAGTGATTCACGTTGTTGTTGTTATTTCTCTTTGCTGGTATTTGTGCAAACCTGATGTGGGTATTGATAAGTTCAAGGGGTTAATTTCTTGAAAAAAAAAAATAATTCCAGTGAGTTGTACTTCTTGAGCTGACCTGCTGACCTCTCATCAAGCTGAATGCCCGGAACTCACAGGCAAAGCCATTTCAGCCCACAGAGCATTTCCTGCCACTTCCAATTAATATATCCTTCAGACAAGGTTTTTGGGTGTGTACAGATGTAAGAACACCCACATTTCTCCAATTAATATATCCTTCAAACAAGGTCTTCGGGAGTGTACAGATGTGAGAACACCCACATTTCTCCAATTAATATATCCTTCAGACAAGGTCTTTGAGTGTGTACAGATGTGAGAGCACCCACATTTCTCAAAATTAATATATCCTCCAGACAAGGTCTTTGAGTGTGTACAGATGTGAGAGCACCCACATTTCTCCAATTAATATATCCTTCAGACAAGGTCTTTGGATGTGTACAGATGTGAGAACACCCACATTTCTCCAATTAATATATCCTTCAGACAAGGTCTTTGGATGTGTACAGATGTGAGAGCACCCACATTTCTCCAGTTAATATATCCTTCAGAAAAGGACTTTGGATGTGTACAGATGTGAGAGCACCCACATTTCTCCAATTAATATATCCTTTAGACAAGGTCTTTGGGTGTGTACAGATGTGAGAGCACCCACATTTCTCCAATTAATATATCCTTCGGACAAGGTCTGTGGATGTGTACAGATGTAAGAACACCCACATTTCTTCAATGAATTAATTAATTAATTTCAGATAAAAGAAACTTCTACCTACAACTCCAGCAAACTCACCATAATAAACCACAAAAATTCTGGGCAAGTATTAACCAACTACTCTACCTAGGTCAATCCATTACGCCAAGCCCACAAGGCACAGACCAGTAGAATCCCAAGCAAACTGCCAATGCCTTCAATATCTTTTTCACAGAGGCCATTCAAACACTCGCCAGTCAGCTATCACCTCATAGCTTAACTCTACCTACGTCTAATACTAGCCCACCTCCTCCATTTCTCTTCCAACCAGTCCCAACAATATATATTCTTACCCTTATCCAAAAACTGAAAACATCCTCTCTCTCAGCCAACTAACTACCCACAGAATATCTACAAAAAGCAGCCAAATCCATAGCCTATCCCATTTCCATTCTGATTAATAGAACCAACAGTGAAGGACACATACCAACTATCTGGAAAATCTCCCACATTATCCCCCTAAATAAAGGTGGCAACTCTACCGAATTTTCTAACTACCGTCCCATAGCCTTACTTTTTACTTTGGCAAAAATTATGGAAAAATGCATCCATAGGCAATTACTTGACCACTTAATCCAGAATAACTTACTTTCCAAGTGTCAACATGGATTCAGGCCATTCCACAGCACTACCACTGCCCTCCTTACCTTTACTGACTGTATTAATAAAAACCGTAACAACAATTTGCTTTCCGCTGCACTCTTCATCGATCTGTCCAAGGCATTCGATATGGTAAATCACCAGATACTTATAAATATCCTCAAATCCCTGTCACTAGATGCACTCACTATAAAATGGTTTCAATCCTACTTAGACAATAGACAAGAGGCTATGCTATGGCATAATAATTTATCTACCCACCTCCCCATTGAACTTGGTGTCCCTCAAGGGTCCATATTAGGACCCTCCTTTTCTCAATTTTCATCAATGACTTTCAGTTAGTAATCCCCCAAGCTACATGTATACAATATGCAAGACGATTCTACACTGATATGCTCAGCTACATCTACATCTGACCTGCAGCCCCTAACCCAACAGGTGTTTAATACAGTAGAAAAAAAAGTTATGTTCTTACCATAACATTCCATGTGAGTTGTTCATCTCGCCTTTGTTCTTACACGTGGGAGTCGGCCGCTTTCCAAGCTCAAGATCTTTGAGTAGCTCAAGGCACAGTCCCTATCCCATGATGCTTTCCTACCAACCCCAGATCTAGTTTGCTGAACCCAGCAATAAAAAATACAACTAAGCACCAAAAACACCATATGTACATATGTATATAGCTATTTACAATTAGCTAAGATATATTCTGGCTTGAAGGAAGGACACTAGTCAGAACAACCAGAGCACCAGTCATACCTGCTCTTCCAGAACCCGGAGGGGGAAGATGGGAGAGAGTGTAAGAACAAAGGCGAGATGAACAACTCACATGGAACGTTATGGTAAGAACATAACTTCTTTATGTGAAGTTGTTCAATCTCGCTGTTTGTTTTTACACGTGGGTAGCGTCCCAAGCACCCTAATCCTGGGCGGCTCACGGGAGTACATTCCTGAAAATGGTGGAACCAAAGGACACCCTGTCCCTGGAGGCCCTGTCCACTTTGTAATGAGTGATAAACGTATGAGGTTTGGACCAAGTAGCAGCTGCACAAATGGTGTCCAAAGGTAAATGGGCTGCGTGAGCCAGGGACGTAGAAACAGCCCTGGTAAAATGAGCTTTCACTTCACATTCTAAAGGTTGGTTAGCTGAAGAATATACAGATTTTATGCAATCAGAAAGCCATTTAGACAATGTAACTTTGGATACAAAAAGACCCTTTTTATTATCTGCATAGGAAACAAAGAGTTGATCCGATTTCCTAAATTCCTTTGTTCTGTCCAAATAAAACCTCAATTGTCTGTGAACATCAAGCTTATGTAACATGTATCCCAATTTATTGGAATGATGTCTGAAAAAGGTGGGAAGCTCAATAGACTGGTTTAAATTAGTCTCGGAGCAGACCTTAGGAAGAAAGGTAGGATTTGTCCTGAGAGACACTCTGTCGGGGTGAAAGACCAGATATGGAGTTCTGATAGAAAGTGCTTGTAGTTCAGAAACTCTACGCGCTGAGGTAATAGCCACCAAGAAAATTGTCTTCCAAGAAAGAAACTTCAGAAGACAAGATGATGCCAGCTCAAAGGGGAGAAGCATAAGTTGAGACAGCACCAAATTTAGATTTCAGGGAGTAACAGGATGCCTGATGGGTGGCCTAAGGTGATAAGTCCCTTTCAAAATAGCTTTACATAATCTGTGCGACATAATGCTAGAACCTTTGCATCCCACATGAAAGTTGGATATAGCAGCCAATTGAACCCTTATAGTAGCAGCTGCCGCACCACTGTGAAAAAGCGAAGTCAAGAATTCTAGAATACTATGAATAGGAGTGGCATAGGGATCAATATTATGCCGAAAAGCCCAATGAACAAATCGCTTTCATTTGCTGTTGTACAGTTTCCTGGAGGAGACTTTATGACAAGAAACTAGAATATGTTGTACCGCGTAAGGTAATTTATATGACCTGGCTAGGTTGGGAAGTGGAGCAGCCAAGCTGTCAGTTTGAGGGAGAAAAGAGAGGGGTGAAGAACTCCTGACGAATGAGTCAGAAGGTCTGGCACTGGGTCCAGAACCCAAGGTTCTTCCACTTGGTATTGATGTAGGAAGGGGAACCATATCTGCCAAGACCAAAATGGGACTATCAGAACAACAGTCCTTCCCAAGCTTTTGGCTTTCTGTAAGAATCTGGGGATCAGAGGGGTTGGTGGAAAGGCATAAAGGAGACCCAAGGGCCAATTGTGTATGAGCGAATCCCTTGGGCTGTCTCCTGGTGGAGAGTACAGGGCAAAATAGCTTCTGCATTTGGCATTCATCAGGGATGCAAAAAGGTCGTAGCAAGGCTAGCCCCATCTGTGGAATATCATTTCCACCACTTGTTCTTTGAGGGACCACTCGTGAGGCAACAGAATGGCTCTGCTCAGTTTGTCTGCTATCATGCTGGATGACCCCGGGATGTGCATTGCTATCAGAAAGCGCCCGGTGGATACAGCCCACTGCCAAATTCTCAGGGCCTCCCGGCATAAGGATTAAGACTCGGTTCCCCCTTGTTTGTTGATGTACCAGACTACCAACATGTTATCAGTCTGTATTGCAATTGTCTCAAGAGGTAGAGAGTCGTGAAAGTGTTGCAACTCTAGAAACACCGCTCTCAGCTCTAGGACATTGATGTGCAAATGGGATTCCATCTCTGACCAAGTGCCTTAGACAGTTTTTCCCTGAAACAGCCCCACCCTATCAGGGAAGCATCCGTGGTCACTGTGGCTGAGGGAGGGGGAAGTACAAATGGGGGACCTACAGTTACCTGGTGGCTGTTCAACCACCAAAGAAGGTCCTTTTTACAAGCATTTATCAGTAGAATCTTGTGTGACATTGGAAGCTGTTGATAAGACTACTGTGTGATGAGTAACCATTGGAGTATCCTCATGTGCATTCATCCCAGAGGAACCGCTATGAGCGTTGCTGCCATGGTGCCTAACAGCTTCAGAACCTGGACTGCAGGAACTCTTCTTTCCATTAACAAGTGGGACACTTGACTTTGTAGAGAGATTACTCTTGCTTGAAGTAATCTGACCGAGGCGGAGGTGGTGTCTAGATTTGCTCCTATAAAGGAAATATGCTGCGATGGCAATAAAGCAGATTTTTCTAAATCTATGGTTATGCCTAACTGGGAACACAGGTTAATTGTGTAATCTTTGGAAAGAATCAGTTGATGCCTGGTGGTGGCGGTGAGGAGCCAGTCGTCCAGATATGGAAACACACAGAATCCTAAACGTCTCAGGTGAGCCATGACTACTGCCATGCATTTGGTGAACACTCTGGGGGTTGTGGTGAGACCAAAGGGCAGCGCTCAGAATAGGTCTCCAGCCAGAAAGGCAAGTGATCTCTGGATGGTCTGGTCATTTTGATGTGGTAGTACGCATCCTTGAGATCTACAGAGCATATCCAATCGCCCGTTTCTAGAAACGGTAGTATTGATTGAAGTGTGACCATCTGGAACTTTTCCTTTTTGACAAAGGTGTTAAGTTTGCTGAGGTCTAAGATAGGCTTCCAGTCCCCCATTTTCTTTGGAACTAAAAAGAACCTGGAGTAAGTTCTGGATTCTATCTGGTCAGCTGGGATTGGCTAGATGACTCTTTTTTCTAGCAGCTTGTGAATTTCTATGGCTGCTTGATCCCGCAGACTGGGTGGAACGTCTGGGATTCTTGTACGAATAGAAGGGGATTCTGAAAAAGGAATGATGTATCCTCTGATAAATATGCTTTTTACCCAAGAATCTGATGTAATTCCTAGCCAGGCGTCTGGGTATAAAGCCAAGCGACCCCTGACTGCCTCCAGAGCAGGACAGTCAGGTCTCCTCTCAGGAGCGCTGTTAGGGCTTGCCAAGGAACTGCTCCCTGTCACCCTGGTTCTGCGGACCCCCCCTCTGCCACCTGGGTGGCGTCTACCATTATAACCCCCTCCTCTGCCCCTGGAGGGGGGTTCACTACGTGTGTTTTGGAAAACTCCTCGGGGTTTCCGGAACCAGATTTTTCCATCTTTCTTCCCTTTGTGGTATGGTCTAGTAGGGGTGGAAAAACTGACTCCTACAGCAGATAGAGTCTTTCTCTCCTGCTCACACCTAGTGAGAGTCTCCTTGACTTTGGGCCCAAACAAGGAAGAGCCATCGAATGGGGTGTTCACAAAGGAAGACTTGAAGGCTTCCGCAAAGGAACATAAGTGCATCCAGGATTGTCTCCGCAGAGCTATCGCTGAACCTGCTGCCCGGCTCGATCCATCGGTTGCATAAGAAATGAGCCGCATGGACGAGTTCACAATAGAATTAAGGGTGTCAACTTGGGCCGTCACCTTCTCAGAGGCAGTATCATCTGTGTTGCCCTGTAGAGTATCTCCAAGCTCTTTGAGGAGATCTCACTGAAGACGGGTAAAATGGGTTAAATGGTTAAACGATCTCATTGCAAATGTCGCAGAATTAAAGATGCATTTCCCGTATCTGTCCATTGTCCTAGAGTCTCTGTTAGGAGGATGGACAGAAGAACAGGTTTCTGACATCTCTTTCTTGGTGGCCGCCGGCACCACCATGGCATCAACGGGAACTCCCTTAGTAAGAAAAGACCTGTCTTGGGGGGAGGTGATAAATTTGTTGGGTCTCCGAGGGATCGGTTAAATGGAATCAGGAGACTCCCATGCCCTCTGAGCGACCACATCCATTAATTCGTCAAAGGGCGGAGAAACCCAGGAGATGAAAGGTTGAGACCCAAAGGCCTTCAGGAGCACCGACTCATCCTCAGTAGGGGTAAAGGACTGCCACTCGCCCCTCTGCCTTTGTATTTCCAATATGTCTGCAAACGAGACATCCTCCGAGGGGGACCGTGGAGACCCTTCAGTATCTGATGTTAAGGATTCCTGAGGGGAATCCAAATGCCTCCTCTTGCACACTCTCTTCCTAGGAAGCTCATCAGTGGGGGCATTTGGTGACGTCTCCGTAGAGCAGGGGTCACCCGATGGGGTCACCTGAGGCTCTGGGTCTCGATGCTTGGTAGGAACCTGTGATGTAGAGACAGAACGCGGCCCTTTAGGGGAGGAAGAGGAAAGATCCAAAGAGGTAAAGGTCTTTGCAGACATGACCCTCCTCATGGCATCGAAGGCACCGGTGTCTTGGCCCAAGGAGTCCGCCAGTTCTGAGGAAGATGGCAACCTCCCCAGGGCCAAGGCCACGGGCTCTGAACCAGAGGGCGGTGCCAAGCTCATCTGCGCCAAAGCCCTGAGAGGGAGAGTTGGAACTGAAGCCTTGGTTCGACTCTCCCCCCGAACTAATGAGAGAGTGTCGGCTCCAAGATTTGGAACCGAAGAAATCAAGGTTGACGGGGCCGAGGGCACTGGAACCGGCCTTGGATCCGAGGGGTCCGCAACTATCAGATCTTCTCTTTCTGGCTCAGAAGGCTCGACTAGCCTCGGAGGAGGAGTAGAACTCATCACTGGGAGGGTCACAGGCTTCAAAGTCACTTGAGACGAAGCCGAAAGCAATTTGGCCAGTGCCAGGTTCTCTAAAAGCCTCTGCACCATATGGTCCACATCGATGCCCGAAAGGGTCCTGGAAGAATGGGTCGAAGGAGCCGAAGAAGCCACCGACCTAAGGATCGGAGACTTCAACAGTTCCGACACTGGTACCAACACTGGGATTTGGCTCCGAGATATGAGTTCGGTGCACGGCTCCGAAGACTGAGGAGCTGGTGACCGAGTTTTCCCAGAGGTGCTCGGAGCCGAGGACCTGGGCTCCGAGGACACCTTTGAAGACTTAGACCCCTTCAAGGACTTGGAGGTCTGGTCAGTCTTGCCCAATGCTTCCTGAAAGTCTGGCTTTAACAGCCCTCTATCCACCAACTTTCTTCGCCTTTCTAACATAACCCAGCCGCTGAAGGAGTGGCAGATAGAACAATCCTCTTGTAAATGTACCAGCCCCAAGCAATACACACAAGAAACATGATTATTGGTAATGGACATTTTCTGCCCACAGTTACACCTCTTAAACCACAATTTCTGTTTTTCAGACATGACAGAATCAAATACAAATGATCAGATCCCTGATAAGATATAGCTAAATAATAGAATTATCAAAATTATCAGAATAACACTAGAAAGTTCAAATCTCTGAACAACAATCTAATAAGATTAAGTATTATATATATATGTATATCAACAGAAAAAAAATAACACTAGCAAGTTGAACAACAAATCTAACTATGCACACTATGTGACAAATAACAAGGGGATAGGGAAAGCAACCTGACAGAGCCCTGTCAAGTAAAACGCCAACTAAAGAATGGCCAAAGGCCTAAGAGCAACTGCTCCAACAATATAAACACTGCAGTTAACTCACTGAAATGCAAAAAATATCTGTGATATGTCTAAATAGCCTATATCAGATCCCTGATAAACTATATATATATATATATATATATATATATATATATATATATATATATATATATATATGTGTGTGTGTGTGTAGAAAAAAATTGTCCAAAGACAGGAAAGAAAAGGTTACTGGCCCGAGTTTCTTCAAAGATCGTGCGACCCACTGCAGCGGCAAACTAGATCTGGGGTTGGTAAGAGAGCATCATGGGATAGGGACTGTGCCTCGAGCTACTCAAAGATCTTGAGCTTGGAAAGCGGCCGACTTGGAGCCGATGGGTCAGCTCCATTCCCATGTGTAAGAACAAATGGCGAGATTGAACAACTTCACATCAATGGTTTACACAGCGCTGCCTACTCTTGAACCCCAAAAAAAACAAAACTCTTACTCTTTACTCCTACTCGGAAGTCCTCTCCAATAGATTTCACAGTATTATCCAATAATGGTACTCTCATATCTCCAGACCCAACTACCAAACTACTTGGAATCACTATAGACAACAACCGTAACTTCGACACCCATATCAACAATACACTAAAAACTGTTAACAGAAAACTAGGCTCTCTCTACAGGATCCAACCCTTCCTCTCTCTAGCAGCTAGAATAACTATTGCTCACACTCATCTAATCTCAACACTCCTCTATGCCTCATCTATATATACTAATCTATCAAAGAGTAACCTCAACAAAATGGAAAACTCCTACAATAACATTGCCAGATTTGCCATAGGCAATCCATTCAGAACCCATCATTGTTATAATGTAAAGCAGCTAGGGTGGCTTGAGCTACAAAATCAGCTTAAATTTCACTAACTGCCCACTGCCCACAAGATCCTTTGTCAACCTTCCAATACTCCAATACTATCTACCCTCATCATCCCCTACAATAATCTTAAAGCCTTACGTTCATCGCATAAACTTCTAATAAATATTTGTAAATCCAGCAACATGGCTGGTGGCTCTCTGTTGTCCAACACTGTCGGAAAGTCCTGGAACCTTCTTCTCAGTGACCTTTCCTCACTGTCCTCTATATCACTTTTCAGAAACGAACTGAAACCTTTCCTCAGAACACGCTGGTTCTGCCCCTGTACTAACCCTGACTAACCTGCTCTTCTTACTAGGTGCTGCTTACCCTCTACTTCTCAGTAACAAGCCCTATTTTCCTTAATAACAATGACAACTCAATGTTACAGTTTGTACTGACATCTTCTGTGGATACTTACCTTAATACATATGTGATAATTTGGTAAATACTTATACAATGAGCTGTCTTCTTTGTTAAATTCTGTATTGTACCTTCATTGTGCATTATGTTATGAAATTTGTGTTCTCGAGCTTTTCTACCCGGGCCTCTACTGAAAATGGACATTATCCAGTGAGACTAGCCCGGTCAACAAATGTAAAATAAATAAAAAATAAAATTAATATATCCTTCAGAAAAAGTCTTTGGGTGTCTACAGATGTGAGCGCACCCACATTTCTCCAATTAATATATTCTTCAGACAAGGTCATTTGGGTCTGTACAAATGTGAGAACACCCACATTTCTGCACTTTATGCTGGTACTAAAACTGCTGTCATGGTAATTCATCAAATGCAAATGTAACAGTGTGAATGTGTGTGTAGTTGAACAGAAAAAAAAAGATAAAAAAAATAACCACTCACTGCAAATTCCTAACCAACAAACAGTCCTTTAGCACTGACATCAGTGAGCACCCTCTTCCTCAATGTTCAGACAGCCCTTTAGCACTGACATCAGTGAGCGTCCTCTTCCTCAATGTACAGACAGCCCTTTAGCACTGACATTGATGAGCATCCTCTTCCTCAGTGTTCAGACAGTCCTTTAGCACTGACATCGGTGAGCATCCTCTTCCTCAGTGTTCAGACAGCCCTTTAGCACTGACATCAGTGAGCGTCCACTTCCTCAATGTTCAGACAGCCCTTTAGCACTGACATCGGTGAGCATCCTCTTCCTCAGTGTTCAGACAGCCCTTTAGCACTGACATCAGTGGGCGTCCACTTCCTCAATGTTCAGACAGCCTTTTAGCACTGACATCGGTGAGCATCCTCTTCCACAATGTTCAGATAGCCCTTTAACACTGACATCAGTGAGCATCCTCTTCCTCAATGTTCAGACAGCCTTTTAGCACTGACATCAGTGAGTGTCCTCTTCCTCCATGTTCAGGCAGCCCTTTAGCACTGACATCGGTGAGCATCCTCTTCCACAGTGCTCAGACAGCCCTTTAGCACTGACATCGGTCAACGTCCTCTTCCTCAATGTTCGGATAGCCCTTTAGCACTAACATCAGTGAGCATCCTCTTCCTCAATGTTCATACAGCCCTTTAGCAGTGACATTGGTGACCGCCCTCTTCCTCAATGTGCAGGCAGCCCTTTAGCACTGACATCGGTGAGCGTCCTCTTCCTCAATGTCCAGACAGCCCTTTAACACTGACATTGGTGAGCATCCTCTTTCTTAATGTTCAGACAACCTTTAGCACTGACATCAGTGAGCATCCTCTTCCTCAGTGTTCAGACAGCCCTTTACCACTGACATCAGTGAGCATCCTCTTCGTCAGTGTTCAGACAGCCCTTTACCACTGACATCAGTGAGTGTCCTCTTCCTCAATGTCCAGACAGCCCTTTAACACTGACATTGGTGAGCGTCCTCTTCCTCAATGTTCAGACAACCCTTTAGCACTGACATCGGTGAGCGTCCTCTTCCTCAATGTTCAGGCAGCCCTTTAGCACTGACATCGGTGAGCGTCCTCTTCCTCAATGTTCAGACAGCCCTTTACCACTGACATCGGTGAGCGCCCTCTTCCTCAATGTTCAGACAGCCCTTTACCACTGACATTGGTGAGCGTCCTCTTCCTCAATGTTCAGACAACCCTTTAGCACTGACATCGGTGAGCATCCTCTTCCTCAATGTTCAGACAGCCCTTTAGCACTGACATCAGTGAGCACCCTCTTCCTCAATGTCCAGACAGCCCTTTAACACTGACATTGGTGAGCATCCTCTTCTTCAATGTTCAGACAGCCCTTTAGCACTGACATCAGTGAGCATCCTCTTCCTCAATGTTCAGACAACCTTTAGCACTGACATCAGTGAGCATCCTCTTCCTCAATGTTCAGACAACCCTTTAGCACTGACATTGGTGAGCGTCCTCTTCCTCAATGTTCAGACAGCCCTTTAGCACTGACATCGGTGAGCATTCTCTTCCTCAGTGTTCTGACAGCCCTTTAGCACTGACATCTGTCAGCGTCCTCTTCCTCAATGTTCAGACAGCCCTTTAGCACTGACATCAGTGAGCGTCCTCTTCCTCAATGTTTAGACGGCCCTTTAGCACTGACATTGGTGAGCGTCTTCTTCCTCAATGTTAGAAGGTGAATAAATAACATTTGCTACCAAAGTGCCTTCTCTCACAGTATCAACCAGAAGCATGACAAGGGTGCGGCGAGAGGGGCAATGATCCAAGGCACAAAGTGTTAGGTGGCTGCAATCAGCCACTGATTATTCCATTTAAAAGCCGTTATTGTATTTGTGGTCAAAACTGAGCACTGCAGCACTTATTGTATGGTCTAAACTGTAAAAACTCTTTGCTACATTTGTAGCAAGCAGTTTGTTACAGTTTAAAACATTTTTTTATCTAAAACATGAGTGCTTCAATGCTCTGTGCAGGCTGGGTATAAACTGTAGCAACTGTTTGCTACAGGTAAAACGATTTTTTTTACTATACTGCGGAGGGGTAAGGTGGGTTGATGCAGAGTACAGAAATGGGATTTGAATGACTAGGGCAGGAGAGGGTTGCATGTTGTGCATCTGGCCACCTGGTTGGTGTGCCAGTAGAGGAAGGAACTGCATTTTTTTTTTGTTCTTCAGTGGAAGAGCTTGTTGGGGAAGGGGAGTGGATCTAACTTTAAAAAAAGCACTTCACTATATTAAGCCAGCTTTACTTGAAGAGTTGAGGAGGTAAGGCACTGGTTTGTGAAACTGCCACAGGGCGCAAATGGAGCCACCTATGCCTCTGGTATCAACTAATCAAAAAAAAACTACAATTAAAAAATGAAAAGCAGCTTCCTTTTTTATTGTGCAATAAAGAAAATAGGCCACTGTCACCTCTCATCTTCCTGATACACCAGGAGCCCGATTCCAAAAGAGTTAGTTTAAGTCTGCCCTGACTCCAAAAGACTTGCTCACAGTATAAGTGATTTTCTTCAGTGTAAGACCTATCTATAAACAGGCTTATGCTTGGGGCCAGATTCAAAAACACCTGTTGTCAGCCTGCTCTCAGTGCAAGTGGTCACTTACACTGACAACAAGTCATGCAAAATCGGGGCCTTACTCTCAGTGTAAATGACCACTTATACTAAGAGCAGCTGTTTTTGATTCTGGTCCCTGGTGTAAGCCTGTTTACAGACAGGTCTTACTCTGAAGTAAGTCACCAGTGATCCCCCCCCAATCTGTACTGGATAGTTTTATTGTTTTATTCAGCTCATGATTATGAAGAGGTACTAAAATGATTTATATTTTGATCACCTTATAAATGTGCTGGTTTCTAGTAAGAAATGATGTTATAGCATGTTTTAACATTTTTGGTGTACAGATATTTACCATTTCAGTGTAAACATCACCTCCATTTTGTTGGTTCCAAGACTCAATGGCAGTGTGTTGATCAGAAGTTGAAATACTCAGCAGTGCTCCATAATGGTGGGCGGCAGCTCCTGCCTTCCATTTTGGTAGCACAGCCACGGTGTTTGTCAACGCATAAGGTGAAATTTGTCAGATTTATTATTAATATTATTATTATTATTACTATTATAGTAAACTCTCAGTTAACCGTCACCCATGGGGATTGGTAGATGCCGGATAACTGTAGTTTCTGGTTGCTTGAGAGTTACTATTAAAAATAGGTCTAACTAATACTATACCCTATACTATTTGTTTGGTTTGACTTGTTCTTAGGTTGGGGAAAGAGGGAATTTATTCCTGTCTTCCTTTTTAAAACTCTAAAACTCTAAAAACATAACGTATGTTTCTGCAGAGGGTGAAGTGAAAGTGCAACATGTGAAAATTGTACTGTGCTTCTTCGATTTTTTTTTCTGGTTGCTTGAGTTCCTGTTAACTGAGAGTTTACTGTATCATCATGTAACACCTATATGGATATGATGGTCACACTCTGTACAATTTTACAAAGATTTTCTGTCAGCTATCATCTGCATATATAGACAAGTTAGGGAAACTCAGTTTGCTATGGAAGTAAGGGATTTCTTTATGTGAAATTTTTGCACCTTCCTCCAGCTAATGTAACATAAGCAAACAAGCTGAGGAGTTTGACTGTGACAGTGTGCAGCCGAAGTGATTGCACTATAACTCCTTGTCCAGAAAACAGAATCAGCTTTCAGGAGTACCCTGGATTACACAATAAGGCATATCTGCTTGTGTTTGTGAGTTTGTGTGCATCTATATATATATATATATATGTGTGTGTTTGTGTGTGTGTGTGTGTGTGTGTGTGTGTGTGTGTGTGTGTGTGTGTGTGTGTGTGTGTGTGTGTAGAAATAGTAATAAAGGTCAACTGGCAAAATGGCAATGCCAAAATCATTGAAAATGCCGAAGTCGACACTCCAGTACACATGTGCAAGAAACAGCCTCGGTGCATGCACAATTTAAAACTTAGAGCAAAAATAAAAGCATTTTTTTGTTTGTTTTCTCTTTTTGGCAGAGACAAGCTCCCCCTCCCCTGCACTGCTCACATTCCCTGCTAAGTATATATACAAACTGTGAGATCACATAAGCATGGGGTAAGGGCATATTTCACAAACCCAGGAATTGTGCGATCTCAGACAGCTGTCTGAAGTTACTATATACATATATATGGCATGAATTTAGTCAAACCTCATTTTGGTCAATACCTGATTAGCTAAAAATGTGGTCATCTAAGCAGATAGCTGACACGTGAGTCATCATCTTCTTTTAGCTGTTCCCGTTAGGGGTCGCCACAGCGGATCACCTGTTTCCATTTCTTTCTGTCTTCTGCATCTTGTTCTGTCACACCAACCACCTGCATGTCCTCTCTTACCACATCCATAAACCTTATCTTAGGCCTTCCTCTTTTCCTGTTACATGGTAGCTTCATCCTTAGCATTTTTTTCCCAATATACTCTGCACCCCTCCTCAGCACATGTCCAAACCAACGTAATCTCGCCTCTCCGGCTTTGTCTCCAAACCTTCCAACCTGGGCTGACCCTCTAATGTACTTATTCCTAATCCTGTCCATCCTTGTCACACCCAGTGCAAATCTTAACATCTTCAGCTCTGCCACGTCAAGCTCTGACTCCTGCCTTTTTGTCAATGCCACTGTCTCCAACCCATATAACATAGCTGGTCTCACTACCCTCTTGTAGACCTTCCCTTTCACTCTCACTGGTACTCGTCTGTCACAAATCACTCCTGACACTCTTCTCCACCCATTCCACCCTGCCTGTACTCTCTTCTTCACCTCTCTTCCACACTCACCATTACTCTGAACTATTGATCCGAAGTATTTAAACTCATCCACCTTTGTCACCTCTACTCCTTGCATCCTCACCATTCCTTTATCCTCCCTCTCATTCACACACAAATATTCTGTCTTAGTCCTGCTGACCTTCATTCCTCTTCTCTCTAGAGCATATCTCCATTTCTCCAGGATCTCCTCCACCTGTTCCCTACTCTCACTACAGATCACAATGTCATCTGCAAACATCATAGCTGACACGTGAATGAGGTCACACAATTCTGAGATTTGGGAAATATAGCCTTTCCCCAATATTATGAGATCTCAGAGTTGGCATATATTATTAGCAGGGTATGTGTGTGTGTGTGTGTGTGGGGGGGCAACCTTAATTGCCTCCTGTAGTAAACAATGTTTTTCTATCTTTTTTTTTATTTTTCATGTGCTGAGGTTATTGTTCAGCACATGTGTAGACGTATGCTGATATTTGCACTGTTGATGTTTTGTGGTCAACTTTATGACTGTTGACATTTGGGTCTATAGATCATTTACAGTATTCTGATAATATGCCCCATTGATTTAAGTGTTCCGATGAAACACAGGACTCCATATGCTTATGTGTATATGTATATGCTTATATGTGCATGTGTGTGTGTGTGTGTGTGTGTGTGTGTGTGTGTATGCGTGTGTGTGTGTGTGTGTGTGTGTGTGTGTGTGTGTGTGTGTGTGTGTGTGTGTGTGTGTGTGTGTGTATGTGTGTGTTTGAGTAAACACATATGTAGATATAGATATAAACAACAAAATCTGACCTACTGTGGATACTTCAACAGACTAGCTATCATTGATGAAACATAAGCCCTTTCCTCATGAAATAATGTCACCAGGTTTAGTGGAGAAATATGTAACTTCCTTTAATTGTCTAGGTTTATACTTCTTTAATACAGAAAGTTAGAAACAGTTATTATGAACTTTACTAAATGTATGTAGTGATATTTATGTCTCGGCATATCCACAGAGCTCTAAAACAGAATATGAAGGTACTTATTTATTTATTTATTGAAAAGGTAAGAACAACATTATATATTTCTTACTGGCATACAGTTCAACTTCCTTATATAAGACACATTTCCAAGGTTATGTACGTTCAACATTAAAACACACAGCCATTTTTATAAATAAGAAACTAATTGCTCACATCTAAACTACCTATATACACTATTCACACAGTGTGTTGGTATAACTTACTAATACACAAATATGACTGCATTCTGAGAGCGCCTTGACAACTTTGACTGACAACAGACTATACTGCAAACTTCAGGGGCTACTTTTGCAGCCAGTAAACAGAAAAACTTACTAGGAGAAGATAACCTCAGTGTACATGAAATAAGCTTCTCCTTTTAGCAGTTTAAAGAAAATGAACATTTAACAGTTTATTAACTTCCTGACTGGCTAATCGAAGCATGTAGCTACACTTGTTTTTGTAATCTGATCTATAAGCAAATAGGCCTGGGTGCAGAGAAGAATATCTCCTGCCTTGTAGATTTATTTTTAACGTTAATGATGTGGAATCCATGAATCATATAACCAACAGCAAGAATTGGCTTGCACTGGATAAACACAACCTATATACTGTATTTTCATTAAGTTTTCTTAATAACACCAGGCACTCCCTCTTTTGTTTTCTTTAAAATTAGTGAATCATTCATACAGTCTACTCTGCTAAACAGTGTTCAAAAAACTGAAAAAGGCAGAATGTAGGTCAGCTAAAAACCACTGTGACATTCAAGTCATGTATTATTTTCAGTAGGCAGCTAAAGGTTTCAATATGGTTCCACACACCTTTTGGTGGTGTGCATGGCTAAAGTGAGTACTGTATGCATTTACAGGAGGTTACTATTTATAATTCCCTTCCATTTTTACAATTTTCACATTTCCATGTCCTTACAATATGAAAACAACGGGAAGGAAGGTAGAAAAGTAGTTTTTATAAAATAAATCACTGGTAACATTATTTAAGTACCTAAACTGGGTATGTTACGAAAGATTAAACATTATTAATGTGGGTGCTCCAGCCAAACAATCCTTACCATAGTAAAATTTTAATTTGAGCTAAACATTTCAGAAAACTTGTCCTCAGTATCTGATAAAACATACCTTCCAGATGATATTAAGTCCTCACTAAGTTTTATTACGTTATAGTGCACAATGAACTTGAACTGTGTTAACAGTTATTGCTTTCTTATCTAAACTGTTCAACAGTTCAGAGGTTCTGTAACATTAGTGTACTCTTTTATGATGCAATCACATTCCAGCTGACCCCAAACCTTTACCGCAACAGAGATTTACACTTGCTTATACTAACTGATTTATATAAACTAATTTATTTTATGTTCTGAGTCTGCTTGCTGCTACGGAGTGTCTTATAATAGTAAAATAATAAAAATTATGAAACAAATCCAACCCTTAGAGTACTCAAAGGAGCAAATCTGTATCAATGTGTTGTTAACACATTTTACAATAGCTCGGAAATGGCTCAGATTGCTTCTAGACAACCACAGGGAAAAAAAAACATTGTAACACTTGAGGCTAGAAAGAATATTCATGTATTACTTTGTTACTTTATTTAAATGTGTTACTCAGAGTAGAGTACTGATCCAACCAGCTCAGGGTTGTAGTTTACAGATTAAATATATGTGCATGCAATAGGCAGCAGCACCTAATAGGTGCATCATAACAAATGATGTTTTAGCAGAAGACAACAATGGTTTACAAGCATTATAAACATATACTGAGTGAGTTTAATACAGACAATACATGCAGTAATTAGGTGTCTGAGGTAGAAGACAATGAGAGAGGATAAAAAATAATAATGAAAGGAAAGGGGAAGGAGGAAATAAGAACGAGTTCAGCAGAAGGTTGTATTTGAGAAAGCAAATTGATACTTTGTTAAAAAATAGCTGAATCACTTATGTAACAGAGCTGTATTTCAAAAAGCAGAAAGATAATTTGATGAAAAACAGATGTATCAGTTATGTAAAAGAGCTGTTCAGAAAGCAAGAATGTGTGGACTCACTTCACAGGCACAGATAATTGCTCATGTATGGTGCATGCAGGGTGACTCACTACACATGTACAGACACCCACTGCTCATGTATGGTGCATGCAGGGTGACTGACTACACATGCACAGACACCCACTGGTCATGCATGGTACATGCAGGGTGACTCACTACACATGCACAGACACCCACTGTTCATGTATTGTGCATGCATGGTGACTCACAACACATGCACAGACACCCACTGGCCATGTATGGTGCATGCATGGTGACTCACTGTACATGCACAGACTTCCAATGGTCATGTATGGTGCATGCATGGTGACATGCTACACATGCACAGACACCCATTGCTTATGTATGGTGCATGCAGGGTGACTCACTACACATGCACAGACATGCACTACTCATGTATGGTGCATGTAAGGTGACTCATTACACATGCACATACACCCACTGCTCACGTATGCTGCATACAAGGTGACTCAATACATATGCACAGACACCCACTGCACATGTATGGTGCATGTAGGGTGATTCACTACACATGCACAAACACTCACTGCTCATGTATGCCTCATACATGGTGACTCACTACATACACACAGACAATCACTGCTCATGTAAGGTGCATGCAGGCTGACTCACTACACATGCACAGACACCCACTGCTCATGTATGGTACCTACATAGTAACTCACTACATATGCACAGACACCCACTGCTCATGTATGGTGCATGCATGGTGACTGACTACACATGCACAGACACCAATGGCTTATGTATTATGCAAACATGGTGACTCACTACATACATACTGACACCCACTGCTCATGTATGGTGCATACATACATGGTGACTCACTACATACGCACAGATACCCATTGCTCATGTATGGTTCATTCAGGGGGGACTCACTACACATGCAGAGACACCCACTGTGGATGTATGGTGCATGCAGGATGACTCACTACACATGCACAGGAACTCACTGCCCATGCATGGTGACTCACTACACACACACTGACACCCACTGCTCATGTATGGTGCATGCATGGTTACTTACTACATACGCACAGACACCCACTGCTCATGTATGGTGCAGGCAGAGTGACTCACTACACATGCACAGACACCCACTGGTCATGTATGGTGCATGCAGGGTGACTCACTACACATACAAAGACACCCACTGCTCATGTATGGTGCATACAGGGTGATTCACTGCAAATGTACAAACACCCACTGCTCATGTATGGTGCATGCAGGGTGACTCACTGTACATACACTACTGCACATACACAAACACCCACTGCTCATGTATGCTGCATACATGGTGACTCACTACATATGCACAAACACCCACTACTCATGTATGGTGCATGTAGAGTGACTCACTACACATGCACAAACACCCACTTCTCATGTATGACTCACTACATACACACAATCACTGCTCATGTATGGTGCATGCAGGGTGACTCACTACACATGCACAGACACCCACTGCTCATGTATGGTGCATGCAGGGTGACTCACTACACATATACAGACACCCACTGCTCATGTATGGGGCACGCAGGATGACTCACTACACATGTACAGACACCCACTACTCATGTATGGTGCATGCAGAGTGACTCACTACACATGCACAGACACCCACTGCTCATGTATGCTGCATACATGGTGACTCACTACATACGCACAGACACCCACTGTTCATGTATGGTGCATGCATGGGGACTCACTTCACATGCACAGATCCCCATGGCTCATGTATGGTGCATGCAGGGTGACTCACTACACATGCACAGAAGCCCACTGGTCATGTATGGTGCATGCATAGTGACTCACTACACATGCACAGACACCCACTGCCCATGTATGGTGCTTGTAGGGTGACTCAATACACATGCACAGACACCCACTGCTCATGTATGCCTCATACTTGGTGACTCACTACATACACACATACAATCACTGCTCATGTATGGTGCATGCAAGGGGACTCACTTCACTTGTACAGACATCTACTACTCATGTATGGTGCATGCATGGGGACTCACTACATATGCACAGGCAATTACTGCTCATGTATAGTGCATGCAAGGTGACTCACTAGACATGCACAGACACCCACTGCTCATGTGTGGTGCATGCACAGGGACTCACTTCACATGCACAGACACCCAGTGTTCATGTATAGTACATGCAGGGTGACTCAGTACACATGCAAAGACACCCACTGTTCATGTATGGTACATGCAGGGTAACTAACTACACATACACACAGACACCCACTGCTCATGTGTGGTGCATGCACAGGGACTCACTTCACATGCACAGACACCCAATGTTCATGTATGGTGCATGCAGCGTGACTCACTACACATGCACAAACACCCACTGCTCATGTATGCTGCATACATTGTGACTCACTATAAATGCACAGACACCCAATGCTTATGTACGCTGCATACATGGTGACTCACTACAAATGCACAGACACCCACTGCTCATGTATGCTGCATACATGGTGCATGCAGGGTGACACACAACCCATGCACAGACACCCACTGCTCAAGTATGTTGCATGCATGCGGACTCACTTCACATGCACAGATACCCATTGCTCGTGTATTGTGCATGCAGGGTGTTTAACTACACATGCAAAGACACCCACTACTCATGTATGGTGCATGCAGGATGACTCACTACACATGCTTAGACACACACAGCTTACGTATGGTGCATGCAGGGTGACTCACTACACATGCACAGACAGCCACTGCACATGTATGGTGTATGCAGGGTGACTCATTACACATGCACAGACACCCAATGCTCATGCATGGTGCATGCAAGGTGACTCACTACACATGCAAAGACACCCACTACTCATGTATGGTGCATGCAGGGGGACTCACTACACATGCAGAAACATCCACTGCTCATGTATGGTATATGCATGGTGACTCACAATACATGCACAGACACCCACTGCTCATGGATGGTGCATGGAGGGTGACTCTCTACAGATGTATAGACACCCACTGCTCATGTATGGTGCATGTACGGGGACTTGCTACACATGTACAGAGACCCACTGCTTATGTATGGTACATGCAGGGTGACTCACTACACATGCACAGACACCCACTGATTATGTATAGTGCATGCAGGGTCACTCAATACACATGCACAGACACCCAATGCTCATGTATGCTGTATAAACGGACACTCACTACATACACACAGACAATCACTGCTCATGTATTGTGAATGCACTGGGACTCACTTCACATGCACAGACACACACTGCTCATGGAGGTGCATGCATGGTGAATTACTACATACACACAGACAATCACTGCTCATGTATGGTGCATCCCGGGTGACTCACTATAACATGCGTGGACACCAACTGCTCATGTATGGTGCATGCAGTGTGACTCACTACACATGTACAGACACCCACTACTCACGTATGGTGCATGCAGTGTGACACACTACATATGCACAGACACCCACTACTCATGTATGCTGCATACATGGTGACTTACTACATATCCACAGACACCCACTGCTCATGTATGGTGCATGCAGGGTGACTCACTACACATACACAAACACCCACTGCTCATGTATGGTGCATGTAGTGTGACTCACTACACATGTACAGACACCCACTACTCATGTATGGTGCATGTAGTGTGACACACTACATATGCACAGACACACACTGCTCATGTATGCTGCATACATGGTGACTCACTACAAATGCACAGAAACCCACTGCTCATGTATGCTGCATACATGGTAATATACTACATATGCACAGACACCCACTGCTCATGTATGGTGCATGCAGGGGGACTCACTTCACATGTACAGATACCCATTTCTCACGTATGATGCATGCAGGGTGACTAGCTACACATGCACAGACAGCCACTGCTCATTTATGGTGCATGCATGGTGACTCATTAACATGCACAGATACCCACTGCTCATGAATGTTGCATGCATGGAGACTCACTACACATGCACAGACACTCATTGCTCATGCAGGGTGCATGCAGGGTGACTAACTACACATGCACAGACACCCACTGGTCATGCATGGTGCATGCATGGTGACTCACTACACATATACAGACAACCACTGTTCAAGTATGGTCCAAGCAGGATGACTCACTACACATGCACAGACACCCACTGGTCATGTATGGTGCATACACAGGACTCACTTCACTTGCACAGACACCCAATGTTCATATATGGTGCATGCAGGGTGACTCACTACACATGCACAGACACCCACTGCTCATGTATGCTGCATGTATGGTGACTCACTACATACACACAGACACTCACTGCTTAAGCATGGTGCATGCACGGGGACTCAATACACATGTACAGATATCCACTGCTCATGTATGGTGCATGCAGGGTGACTCACTACACATGCACAGACACCCACTGCTTATGTAAGGTGCATGAAGGGTGACTCACTACATATGCACCGACACCCACTGCTCATGTATGGTGCATGTATGGTGACTCACTACATACACACTGACATGCACTGCTCATGTATGGTGCATGCAGGGTGATTCACTACACATACACAGACACCCACTCCTCATGTATGGTGCATGCAGGGTGACTCACTACATATGTACAGACACCCACTATTCATGTATGGTGCATGCAGTGTGACTCACTACACATGCACAGAAACACACTGCTCATGTATGCTGTATACATGGTGACTCACTACATATGCATAAATACCCATTGCTCACATATGATGCATGCAGAGTGACTCACTATACATGCACAGACACCCACTGCTCATGAATGTTGCATGCATGGAGACTCACTACACATGCACAGACACCCACTGGTCATTTATGGTGCACGCATGGTGACTCACTACACATATACAGACAACCACTGCTCAAGTATGGTTCAAGCAAGATGACTCACTACATATGCAGAGACATCCACTGCTCATGTATGGTATATGCATGGTGACTCATTACACATGCACAGACACCCAATGCTGATGCATGGTGCATGCAGGGGGACTCACTACATATGCAGAGACATCCACTGCTCATGTATGGTATATGCATGGTGACTCATTACACATGCACAGGCACCCAATGCTGATGCATGGTGCATGCAGGGTGACTCAGTACACATGCAAAGACACCCACTACTCATGTATGGTGCATGCAGGGTGACTCACTACATATGCAGCGACATCCACTGCTTATGTATGGTATATGCACGGTGACTCATTACACATGCACAGACACCCAATGCTGATGCATGGTGTATGCAGGGTGACTCACTACACATGCAAAGATACCCACTACTCATGTATGGTGCATGCAGGGGGACTCACTACACATGCAAAGACACCCACTACTCATGTATGATGCATGCAGGATGACTCACTACACATGCACAGAGATCCACTGCTCATGTATGGTGCATGCATAGTGACTCTCTACACATGCACAGACAACCACTGCTCATGGATGGTGCATGGAGGGTGACTCTCTACAGATGTATAGACACCCACTGCTCATGTATGGTGCATGCACGGGGACTTGCTACATATGCACAGAGACCCACTGCTTATGTATTGTGCATGCAGGGTGACTCACTACACATGCACAGACACCCACTGCTTATGTATAGTGCATGCAGGGTGACTCAATACACATGCACAGACACCCAATGTTCATGTATGCTGCATAAATGGAGACTCACTACATACACACAGACAATCACTGCTCATGTATGGTGCATGCACTGGGACTCACTTCACATGCACAGACACACACTGCTCATGGATGGTGCATGCACGGTGAATCACTACATACACACAGACAATCACTGCTCATGTATGGTGCATCCCGGTTGACTCAATACACATACACAAACACCTACTGCTCATGTATGGTTCATGTAGTGTGACTCACTACACGCGTACAGACACTCACTATTCATGTATGGTGCATGCAGTGTGACACACTACATATGCACAGACACCCACTGCTCATGTATGCTGCATACATGGTGATTTACTACATATGCACAGACACCCACTGTTCATGTATGGTACATGCAGGGGGACTCACTTCACATGCACAGATACCCATTGCTCACGTATGATGCATGCAGGGTGACTCACTACACACACACACACACACACAGACAGCCACTGCTCATTTATGGTGCATGCATGGTGACTCATTAACATGCACAGACACCCACTGCTCATGGATGTTGCATGCATGGAGACTCACTACACATGCACAGACACTCATTGCTCATGCATGGTGCATGTAGAGTGACTCACTACACATGCACAGACACCCACTGGTCATTTATGGTGCACGCATGGTGACTCACTACACATATACAGACAACCACTGCTCAAGTATGGTTCAAGCAAGATGACTCACTACATATGCACAGACACCCACTGCTCATGTATGGTGCATGCACGGGCCTCACTTCACTTGCACATACACCCAATGTTCATGTATGGTGCATGCAGGGTGGCTCACTACACATGCACAGACACCCACTGCTCATGTATGCTGCATGTATGGTGACTCACTACATGCACACATACACTCACTGTTCACGCATGGTGCATGCACGGGGACTCACTACACATGTACAGATATCCACTGCTCATGTATGGTGCATGCAGGGTGACTCACTACACATGCACAGACCCCCACTGCTTATGTATGGTGCATGAAGGGTGACTCACTACACATGCACCGACACCCACTGCTCATGTATGGTGCATGTATGGTGACTCACTACATACACACTGACATGCACTGCTCATGTATGGTATATGCAGGGTGATTCTCTACACATACACAGACACCCACTGCTCATGTATGGTGCATGCAGGGTGACTCACTACACATGTACAGACACCCACTATTCATGTATGGTGCATGCAGTGTGACTCACTACACATGCACAGAAACACACTGCTCATGTATGCTGTATACATGGTGACTCACTACATATGCACAGATACCCATTACTCACATATGATGCATGCAGGGTGACTCACTACACATGCACAGACAGCCACTGCTCATTAATGGTGCATGCATGGAGACTAACTACACATGCACAGACACTCATTGCTCATGCATGGGGCATGCATGGTGACTCACTGCACATGCAAAGACACCCACTGGTCATGTATGGTGGACGCATGGTGACTCACTACACATATACAGACAACCACTGCTTAAGTATGGTTCATGCAGGGTGATTCACTACACATGCACAGACGCCCACTGCTCATGTATGCTGCATGTATGGTGACTCACTACATACACACAGACGCTCACTGCTCAAGCATGGTGCATGCAAGGGGACTCATTTCACATGTACAGATATCCACTGCTCATGTATGGTGCATGCAGGGTGACTCACTACACATGTACAGACACCCACTGCTTATGTATGGTGCATGCAGGGTGACTCACTACACATGCACAGACACCCACTGCTCATGTATGGTGACTCACTACATACACACTGACACGCACTGCTCATGTATGGTGCATGTAGGGTGACTCACTACACATACACAGACACCCACTGCTCATCTATGGTGCATGCAGGGTGACTCACTACACATGTACAGACACCCACTATTCATGTATGGTGCATGCAGCGTGACTCACTACACATGCACAGACACCCACTGCTCATGTGTGCTGCATACATGGTGACTCACTACACATGCACAGGCACCCACTGCTCATGTATGCTGCATACATGGTGACTCACTACATATGCACAGATACCCATTGCTCACATATGATGCATGCAGGGTGACTCACTACACATGCACATAGAGCCACTGCTCATTTATGGTGCATGCATGGTGACTCTTTAACATGCACAGACACCCACTGCTCATGAATGTCGCATGCATGGAGACTCACTACCCATGCACTGACACTCATTGCTCATACATGGTGCATGCAGGATGACTCACTACATATGCACAGACACCCACTGGTCATGTATGGTGCACGTTTGGTGACTCACTACACATATACAGACATCCACTGCTTAAGTATGGTTCATGCAGGGTGACTTACTACACATGCACAGACACCCACTGCTCATGTATGGTGCATTCACGGGACTCACTTCACTTGCACAGACACAGATTGTTCATGTATGGTGAATGCAGGGTGACTCACTACACATGCACAGACACCCACTGCTCATACATGCTGCATGTATGGTGACTCACTACATACACACATACACTCACTGCTAAAGCATGGTGCATGCACAGGGACTCACTACACATGTACAGATATCCACTGCTCATGTATGGTGCATGAAGGGTGACTCACTACACATGTACAGACACCCACTATTCATGTATGGTGCATGCAGCGTGACTCACTACACATGCACAGATACACACTGCTCATGTATGCTGTATACATGGTGACTCACTACATATGCACATATACTCATTGCTCACATATGATGCATGCAGGGTGACTCACTACATATGCACAAACAGCCACTGCTCATTAATGGTGCATGTATGGTGACTCATTAACATGTACGGACACCCACTGCTCATGAATATTGCATGCATGGAGACAAACTATACATGCACAGACACTCAATGCTCATGCATGGTGCATGCAGGGTGACTCACTACACATGCACAGACACCCACTGGTCATGTATGGTGCACGTTTGGTGACTCACTACACATATATAGACAACCACTGCTTAAGTATGGTTCATGCAGGGTGACTCACTACACATGCACAGTCATCCACTGCTCGTGCATGCACGGGACTCACTTCACTTGCACAGACACCCAATGTTCATGTATAGTGCATGCAGGGTGACTAACTACACATGCACAGACACCCATTGCTCATGTATGCTGCATGTATGGTGACTCACTACATACACACAGACACTCACTGCTCAAGCTTGGTGCATGCACGCGGACTCACTTCATATGTACAGATATCCACTGCTCATGTATGGTGCATGCAGGGTGACTCACTACACATGCACAGACCCCCACTGCTTATGTATGGTGCATGCAGGGTGACTCACTACACATGCACAGACACCCACTGCTCATGTATGCTGCATGTATGGTGACTCACTACATACACACAGACACTCACTGCTCAAGCATGGTGCATGCACTGGGACTCACTTCACATGTACAGACACCCACTATTCATGTATCGTGCATGCAGCATGACTCACTACACATGCACAGACACCCACTGCTCATGTGTGCTGCATACATGGTGACTCACTACACATGCACAGACACCCACTGCTCATGTATGCTGCATACATGGTGACTCACTACATTTGCACAGACACCCACTGCTCATGTATGGTGAATGCATGGGGCTCACTTTACATGCACAGATACCCATTGCTCATATATGTTGCATGCAGGGTGACTCACTACACATGCACAGAACCCACTGATCATGTATGGTGCATGCATGGTGACTCACTACACATGCACAGACACCCACTGCTCATGTATGCTGCATGCATGGTGACTCAGTACATACACACAGACACTCACTGCTCAAGTATGGTGCATGCGGGGTGACTCACTACACATGCACAGATACCCACTGCTCATGTATGGTGCATGAACGGGGACTTACTTCATAGGTTCATAGGTTAGTACTAAGCTAACTGCCCTTGTGAGCCATTTTAATTCTAGCCAATTATCCCTTGTGAGACTCAAACCCTGCACCTTGTGTTTGTAAGGCAAACACCTTAGCCATTAGGCCACCCTCCCAACCTATGGGGAATCACTTCACATGCACAGATACCCATTGCTCATGTATGGTGCATGCAGGGTGACTCACTACACATGTACATACACCCACTGCTCATGCATGGTGCATGCAGGATGACTCACTACACATGCACAGACACCCACTGCTCATGCATGGTGCATGCAATGTGACTTACTACATATGCACAGACATCCACTGCTCATGTATGGTGCATGCAGGGTGACTCACTACATATGCACAGACACCCACTGCTCATGTATGGTGCATACAGTGTGACTCACTTCACATGCACAGACACCCACTGCTGATGTATGGTGCATGCATGGGGACTCACTATATATGCACTGAACCAACTTCTTATATATGGTGATCCACCAAGCAGCTATGGTCAGCATCTGATTATATATGATGACCCACTGGGCATGTGTGGTGACTTGCTATACATGTCCAGGGACCTCCTGAGCAAGAATTGTGACCCAGTGTCTGTACGCAGATATTCACTAAGAAGCAAGCATTCTTTGACTCGAGTGTGTGTGTGTGTGTGTGTGTGTGTGTGTGTGTGTGTGTGTGTGTGTGTGTATGTGTGCATATTTGCATGTATGCCTGTGCCCATGTCAGTGTGTCTGCATGTGTTTACCCTTTATAAACTAAATTGTCTAGAACCCTCACAGTTTACAACATTACATAAGAGTGCATGTTGTGTTCATTACATTTGTTTTGCTGTGCTAAGGGTACATTATTACACTTGTTAATGCCACATCTGCTGTGTGTGACTCACTTCACATGCACAGACACCCACTGCTGATGTATGGTGCATGCATGGGGACTCACTATATATGCACCGAACCAACTTCTTATATATGGTGATCCACCAAGCAGCTATGGTCAGCATCTGATTATATATGATGACCCACTAGGCATGTGTGGTGACTTGCTATACATGTCCAGGGACCTCCTGAGCAAGAACTGTGACCCAGTGTCTGCACGCAGATATTCACTAAGTAGCAAGCATTCTATGACTCATATGTGTGTGTGTGTGTGTGTGTGTGTGTGTGTGTGTGTGTGTGTGTGTATCTGTGTATATTTGCATGTATGTCTGTGCCCATGTCAGTGTGTCTGCATGTGTTTACCCTTTATAAACTAAATTGTCTAGAACCCTCACAGCTTACAACATTACATAATAGTGCATGTTGTGTTCATTACATTTGTTTTGCTGTGCTAAGGGCACATTATTACACTTGTTAATGCCACACCTGCTGTGTGGCTTCTGTGTCTATAATCTCCCATATGGGCTATACTCCATTGTGCATATCAAAGATGCAGGTGCAGTAACGGCTGTAGCAAGTTGTAGACATGCAAGTCACACAGTAGTGGAAAAGAACCACAGTTCTCATGATGCTAGTGGTTTGCAAGGAGAGCACTGCATAAGTGTTTCAGTCTCACTGCACATGCATGTGAATCTGCTTTGTATTTCATTTTGGATGATTAAACTCCAACTACCAGTCGAAGAATTGTATGGTACAATAGCTATACTGACAAGCATTCTATTGCTGGTATCTGTTTTTTATGAATTGTTAATGTTCAGGATATATTACACTACAGATGATATCATACAGCCATGCACTCCTGTGTATCACATCATTTGAATACCTTACTTTGGAGCATTTTGTATGATTTTAGTGTGTGCTGGTATGTACCTGTGAGGTTGTTGTTACACAGCTCAGGCTCCATACCTTGGTGTGCGGTTTATTGCACTGTGAATGGTCACCAGCTGTATGTACCTATGAGATTATTGTTACACAGCTCAGGTGCCATACCTTGGTGTGTAGTTTATCGCACTGTGAATGGTCACCAGCTGAATGTACCCATGAGGTTGTTGTTACACAGCTCAGGGTCCCTACAGTTTATCACACCGTGAATGGTCACCAGCTCATCCTTCTGTTGGTACCATCAGTTGCAGCACTGCCCAGTGCAGTGGCTCGTAGTGGTACACAGCTGTGTTAGTTCATTATTGGACAGTAATGGTACATTTGAACACTGCATTAGTTTATGGTGTTGCAATTCCTTCAGGCATCAGCCCTGTACATTCTAAATGTGCTTTATTAATTTCATACCCCCAAAAATAATAAATAGAATGCAGTTGTTACATTTATGTTTGTATGGGAAAACTAAAGCTGAAACATCTGAGGATATGATTTTAATATCAACCAATAGAAACATTGCAAACTTTTGACAGTTTTCATATTTTATTCCAGTCTGACAATACATTATATTGTAGAGGATTCAGCAAGGCAGAAAGCTTCATGTGTTGAACATTTCATAAAACAGTTCAACAAAATGCTTCCAAAATGTAGGGGGTTTATGATAATGTAGCAAAACTATATTGTCTTTGTTACAGTGCATTTGTAACTAAGTATGCATTCTGTTAGTCATGCATAAAGTAACTGCTGCTATTCATATACAAATCAGTAAATCCGTATTTATGTCAGTCAATTTGGCATTGCCCATCCCATTTGAACAACCTTTTTTCACCT
Organism: Protopterus annectens; assembly: GCF_019279795.1. Lineage (NCBI taxonomy): Eukaryota > Metazoa > Chordata > Ceratodontiformes > Protopteridae > Protopterus > Protopterus annectens. The sequence continues at coordinate 753,046,761 of NC_056751.1, forward strand.
ATGCCTTGCTTCTATCTTTTTGAATAGAGCAGTAGATTAGATAACTCCTAGTTTAGTACATTTTCATGCAACATTTCAATGTATTCCTTCATGTTTCAGAACATAACACTCCCAGCAAATGACCTGCCCAACCTAAACATTAAAGCATAATAGCCTTTAATTGCAAAAGGCATACTACAATTTAAAAAAAATAATTACCTATAATTACAGAATCATGTTGCTCTATTCACCAATATGAGACTAGATTTTCATCCAAAGTACTGCAAGACTCTCTGTTTGGAAGCCCACTCAAAACCCACTACCATATGATTTCTTTTATATTTCTAAAGTATAACAATCTTCATCATTGTCCCCTGTGGTACAAACTTACAACAAGCAAAAGCAAATAATAAAAACAATAACAGTAATAATTATAAAAATAATAATAATCATAATAATGTCAGACCAGAAATAAATCAGGAAATAAACAGCTACCTGTGTCTCGCAGCTGACCACTTTTCTTGGTCTCATCCACACTGGCATCTATAGAGTCTTTAATGCAGATCACATTAATATCCATAACCAGAATGTCTTCTTCTTCAACTGGGATGGGATTGGAAGTGCCTTTATTCAGGGAACAGCATATTCACATAAAACAATAAAACTTCATTGTTAATTAACTGACACAGGAAAAGATTTACAGTCACCTACAAAAAAATAATTGTATACAGAATTCAGGCTGCCAGCTTATTTTCAAAAAGGCAGTACAATAATTACATTTTCTATTTGCTAGTCTTGTGAAGAAAAGAGCCTAGCATACCATTTAAGCATCTGTGTCATTCTGATAAAAGTTAATTCTGAACATATTATACAAACTGCCTTGTTTCAAATACTTGTATGGTTAGAGATGTCAGTGTGTCAATCTGACAGTTGAACTATCCAGACAAACGTACCTGCCTCTCAGCCTGACTTACAAAATACTCAGATATAACTGTTGAGAAATCTACCCTTCAGTCCATCATATGACATACCCAGACTTATTTGGTGACCTGCCCTCTTAAAAGTTTGGCAATGTAAATTAACACAACAGACTCTGCAATATAGTTGCCCATTGGTTAGGCAATGAAAAGTCTGGTAGGATAGTCTAGCAATGTAAAATGCTTAACCATAAAATATTCGCCAGTCATTATGACAGCATATAAATCTGAGCAAAGTAAGATGAGTGCTGGGGGGGAGTCATTTTCTTATGAGCAATGAATAATAGGCAGTTAGATAGAACTTCACACTGGCCACGAGGGGGAGCATACCCTTTCCCCAAGTTGTAGCGACCTCAGCATATTATATAAATAAAGGACATGTAAAGGGCAAAGTTCCATGCTTAGGCTTTGTCTTCCTCATAAAATAATAAAGTAGGACTCAGACAGAAAGTCTTCTAAATGGACATCATAGTTAATTGTTCTGTTGGTCAACACAAAAAAACACAAATGTATTTTGTTAGATATCTACAAGTGGGATGTATAAAAATATGGGACCAAACTTGCTGAGGTTTTTGCTGATGCATACCTCTCAGCTGTCCCTGATTTTGACAGAAATTTTAGCTATGTCCCTCTTAATCCCTCCTAAAACTGGTGACTTTTGGAGAAAGGGTGGTGAATTACACTTAAATAATGACAATAATTAGAGATATAGACTTTTTTGCTTCTGAAAATGTATATTAATTCACTTTCTCTTATTCTATCAGTATTTCAAGTTAATAGTACTAATATTTTGAAAGGGTCCCTGATTATTTCTGGATTTGTTCCTGCTTCTGTTGAGATTTCTCCCTGATTGGTTGAGAGCTATGTGTTGATCTGCAACACAGAACAAGCAAATAATTTACATAAATGTCTGTTTATCAAGCTGAAATTGAAGTATATTTCTAAAAATTTGGTTGTATGTGTAGTTCGCAATAGAGAAATGTTAAAAAATGTGAAATACTTGAGCAGACTTACTGAATTGTCTGCATGCCGATCTGAAAATGCAAAATGCCTTAACAAACATACTGTGATATCTGTCAGTCCAGCAACACAAATACTGTAGCAAAAGTAGTTAACGTCTGCATGTTAGCCTGGCATGGAATACTGGAACAAGTTATACCTCTCAGCTGTCCAGACTTTCAAAGAATGTCCAGATTTTTGCCTCGTATATTTGGTCTGTTGCTCAAAAAAATTTTAGTTTTCTGTCAAATCACTGAGGACTGAAATCACTAATTAATTGTAGACATTTCAGCTTCAGATTTCATATTCTTCAGAAAAATGCACGCTGATGACAAACCTGTTTTTCTAGAAACTTTCTAAGTTTATAAGTGCGAAATTTAAAATCTGACCCTATTTTTGGCTTTGTCCAGATTTCTTGTGCTAAGAGGTTGAGAGGTATAAGATGTGCCTAGCTGACAGTTTGGTAATGTAAAACACCTGAGTACACTCAGTGAAAGCTCTTTTTATCACTTTAATTCTGTAAAATGTCTTGGTGAGATGTCTACATATCCATTTAATTTGGGGGGGGGGGCTTGAGGACCTTGTACTACTGCCGACGTCTAGATTCATTACCTACCAATTGCCTATCATGTCCCTCACCTATAAGAGGGAGTGAGTGGTGGACAGCGTGGGGTCTCAACCATCACACAACAACTGGTACTAGCACTATGAACAGCTGATGTGCTATGCAGGCATGCTACTATGTGTGTGTGTGTGTGTGTGTGTGTGTGTGTGTGTGTGTGTGTGTGTGTGTGTGTGTGTGTGTGTGTGCGTGCATGCGTGTGTGTGTGTGTGTGTGTGTTTTACCGCACCTAGGCCTCAGTCTAGAAATTCTGTAGGTGCATGATTGCATTTAAGGTCCTTTGCCTGGCTGGCCTGATGATCTTCACAGACAAGAGAACATGCAAATAACCCACATCTACCATTCTCTGAGGTCAACAGCAATTCAATCTTCCAACTTGAGAAGGCCTTCTTGGCCCCAGGATAATTAACTGAGTCAGGGATAGATGCGCTTCCCCAGCACTAAAAGACCTGTTTGCATGCATGTTGTTATAATGGCACACTTACAACAGTGTTCATAGGAGATGGGTGTGTTTGGTGGTAGGCCCACTCTGCTGACTGCTGTCATATTCTTTGATAAAGCCATCCCATAATACAATGACAGCACTAAGAAATGGGGCATTCTAAGATGGGCATTCTCAAAATCGGGTTAAATGCTGAATTTCCAAAGCTGATTACAACCTCCTGAGGGAAGGTATAAACAGCTTCACAGGCCCCTCCCCCTCCACAGAAACTGGGACATATGTCCAAACTTACACCAAAGTACTATATGAGCATTTATATAGCTGCATGGAATCAGGAATACCATACTGGACAAAATCCTCCTCCTCAAGGAAGAATAAACCTGTCTGGTGGACATATACAATAAATAAACTCTATAATAAAAGGAAAAAAATTGCTGTCCAGGACCTAGAAGGAGCAGGTGTCTAATTGGAAGCAATCTCTCCTTAGCCTGGACAAGCAAATAAGAGCACTAGTGAAATCCTCCAAAGCAAACTTTGAGTCCAAATTGGCCACATCTACTAAAGACAATCATAGGGATTTCTTCACACATGTCTGCAAGGGAAGCACCCAGATCTACTCAGAACTGGTGGTCAAGGATATCACATAAACAAACCCTGTAGACATATCCAACCTGCTGGCAGACAGGTTCAGTGAAAACTTCACTCCTCTGTCCCCCAATCAGTAAAATAGGACATCCCCAGTACCTGCCCCCCCTCCCCTTATCTCTAGGGAGCAAGTCATTACTGCCCTCTCAAAGGTAAAAAATACAGCCTCCATGGGACCCAATAACATCCCAGGCTGCATCTTACATGAACTCAGGCAGGAACTTGCAGCACCATTAGGCACCCTATTAAGCCAAAGACTGAGAACGGGCTTTGTCTCAGCCAAGTGAAGGACAGCTACTGTCATCCCTTTACACAAAGGTGGAACATCCACCAATCCAGGAAATTATAGACCCATCAGCCAAACTAGCCTGATCTACAAGGCCATGGAGCGGATTATCATGGACCTCATTAACAAGGACATTGGCAACCTCCAGACACTTGATACCACACAGTTTGGTTTTGTCCAGGGGAGGTCATGCCTGTAAAATTTGGTTGACTTCTTTGAGACAGTCACCAAGGTTACAGATGAGGGGAAGACAGTGCACACCGCCTACCTTGACCTGGTCAAGGCCTTCAATACTATTCCCCACTCAGGTATAATAGATAAACTCTCTCAACTAGGCATCAATCCATATGTCACCAGATAGGTAGCAAACTGGCTCACTGATACAACCCACCTAGTCAAAATAGGGGAAGCCACCTCAAGTAGTAGACCTGTAACAAGTAGTGCACCCAAGGGATCAGTCCTGGGCCCTCTGCTGTTTGGGATATACTTCACAGAGCTGCAGACCAAATCTAGTGGGCTATGGCTGAACAAGTTTGCAGATGACCGCAAGCTGGGCGCTGTCATCAATTCCCTGAGTGATGTGGACATCCTCCAAGAGGATCTCACCCAAACAAATGACTGGTGCCAGAAACATGGCCTCAAACTGAATGCCAAAAAATGCATCATCATCCCTTTTGGGGAGAATGATGTCCCCACAAATTATCACACTGATAATAAGGCACTAAGCAAGCAATCAGTCATGAGGGACTTGGGAACCCAGGTTGATAGCAAACTGACTTTTGACCACAATATTGCCTTCATTGTAAGGAAAGCTTTCTACATGGCCCACCTCATTAGTAAGGGTATCTCATCCAGGCATATCTTTCAGTCTGGAAACATCAAAAATCTGGACAAAGGCCCATGAAAAATACGGCCAAATCTGTATACTGATTAACATAAACGTTGCATACATAATTATGTAGCCCTGCCCACTCCAGTGGAATTGTGGGATACCAACTATCAAATGCAAACTGAAGAACAGACAACAAAAAATGGCCCCAGCCCAGACCCTGTAGTAAATGGTAACCATTTTTTTAAATGTGTAGCAATGATGTTTACTGGGAAGGGAGAAGATGATGAACCTTAGGCTTTTGTTTTTGGTGACCTGCAGTATGTGGGTTTTGTGGCAAATGTAGGGCATTTAATGGTATGCAATATTTTAATCTTAAAAAAAGAATATTATAGTTTGCTAGGACCTCCAAAAGTCATTCTCCATGGCCTACTGATCAGTGGCGTAGCTAGAGTCTGTGCTGCCCGGGGCTGTCTTTGAGTTTGCTGCCCTTCCCCCTCACAAAATCATGGTTGAATGGGGCCCCTGTAAACAACCCTCCCCCCTGCAGTCATTCCAATGTCCCATTACTTGGCTATTTCTCCCCATTTACCATAAACACTGTAATATGCATACTGCTTTATTTCTACAATGATTATTTGGATTTCATTTAAAACTTTTACTTTACATTTTATAGCACAAACACTAATAGACATCTGCTAAATAGAGCAATAGAGTCTCACAATGAAAATAGACTTAGCATTAAAACTTCTCTGCCCTTGAAACTCACATTCATTGAAATAGCATTGCAACCCACATGCAAAGAAAATGCAGAAGTCATCTAAATAATTCCACATTAAAGAGATCTGTAACTAATGAAGAGGTTGCTGCTAGCAAACAACTTTATATTTGTTTCTTTTACAAATAAAGTGCCAGTAGCCCTTGAAGAATAAACTGCCTATATTACATCAAAGAAATGATAAGCCAGTAATATTGCAATAGGGAATGGATGGCAAACTGTCTACACTTAAGGGGGGTCACAGAAAACAGCTGCTGTGAGTACTCTTGCTAATGATACAAATTTTAGACTTGAATAGGTTTGTCAAGAGAATGTTATATATCCAACGCCAACTACTTTAATAATCTGGGCCATTAACAGGCAAACCCATATGGTGCACATTACTGTGTCAAGATATTACTTAACCAAATTGAAGATCTAGCCCAGACTATTCAATGGTCCCTTTTAAGGAGAAAACTAAATTTGTCACAGATTGCAGTAAGGTAAGTCACCTTAATTACAGAGCAACTAGTAAACTTTTTGTCATAATGAGAACGTTCCTGTTATTTATTACACAAAGAGTAAGGTGAAAATGTATTTTCCTTTCCTTGTTGCAATATAAAATAGCATTGTAACATTATTTTATCCACTATTCGCTAAGCACTGAAGTACTGCTGCACAAATCACAAAACCCTGGTTAATTTTGTGAGGCACCTAAAGCCCACTGCCCAGGCTTATTAAAACACAAAACAAAATTATCATGCATGCATTCAAGGGATTATGTTTCTGTGCCGTTTTCATGCATATAGTATGCTACTTTCAAAGTTTTTTTATGCTGGAAACGGAGTCACCGTGTAATTTTAAAACACAACGTATAGATAGTATGAACTACTACATGCATACCCCTCTCAACCTCTTAGATCAAGAAATCTAGACAAAGCCATGGGGGGGGGGGCAAAGGCCTCAAGATAGGGACACTTTTTAAATAGTGCTTACAAACTTAGAAAATTGATAGAATAACAGGTTTTGCATTAGCCTGAATTTTCTGAGGAGAATGAAGTGTGAAACCCAAAAGTCGGCTATTATTTTCTACCTTCAACCCTCAATGATTTGCCAGAAAATCACAATTTTATGAGAAACAGATACAAACTATGAGAGGAAATATTAATCTGGACATTCTGTGAAAATCTGTATAGTTGAGAGGTAATACACCTGTCACAGACAGAATGAGAATGAAAAAAAAAATGATAATTTTTCATTACGTTACTTTTGAGTCTATGATGACTCAAAACATTTCAATTTATTATTTCAGAGCTTTATATTTATTTTGTTTACCTGCTGGTGGTGCAGGAGGAGTTGGGGGGAGAAGATGCAGGACTGCAGCAGAAGAAATCATTTTTTTCATGATGAGACCATCCAGGACCAGGGATTCAGCACCGCACAGCTCCCAGTCTGAGTCCATTTACTCTGTTAGTACACACATTGTAGTAAGATGTGTTCTGCTACTCTGCTGCCAGGAGACAGCGATGCCAAGGCACGAGTCCTGTGCTGCCTTCTAAACTAAATAAATTATGCAAGTTGTGAAGTGAATTGTCTGTCTCTCTGTATACATTACTATCAGCTCAGCTGGCTGCAGTGCTCACGCTCAGTCAGTGTTCAGAATAGCTGCAGCCTTCTATCGTCTCATCTTTCCTGCCCCTCTCTCTTTATTCCCATCCCTACCCTATAACCGTTGCAGGTTTACAACGTGCAAGATGTGATAAATCCAGCACGTGGTATGTAAACAAACACGTAAGCTCAGCAGCCCTCAGCCGAATTCCAAAGTCCAACATGCTGGCAGTCTGCCCACGATTCTGACGTCATTGCATGCGCCTCCGCGTGATGGCGTGAGTCCGAAATAAATAAGAAAAAAAATTTAAAAAGCCAGGAAATTTCGAAATTAAGGGGTGCCACTCTGGAATCGTGGCACCCCATTATTTGGACCTCAAAACTGGTAAAAACCGAGATTCAGTATGGTTGAGAGGTATGCATTCAGAGACAAGATGGTCATAACATCCCTGTATTCTTCCCTTATACGACCGATTATTGAATACAATGCCCCTTTCTGCATGTCCCTCACAAAGCACATGCAGCAGCTGGAGAGACCACAGAGATTCCTCACCCAGAGAATCCCGGGACTCAAACATCTACCCTACACAGATGGGATAAAAGCCCTGTTCCTCTACTCAGTCTCCTACAGACTCCTCAGAGGTGACCTCTGTCTGGCATACAAAGCAATCTCAGACCTTGCCCTGATGGGACTGCTGCATATCTGCAAGTCAAGCTCCACTTGAGTAACCTGCAGACGAGACCTCAACCTGGGCTGTGACATCAATAGGACTTGTTGGCAGGACATATTTGTGTCCCAGAGACTCCCCCCTTTGTGGCAGATACTCCCTCTCCATGTAAAGCAGAGTACCTTATTAAACCTTTTTAAGTGAAACCTGGATAACTGGATGGGGAAAAGAAAATACATCCCTAGGATTCCACCTGTGTCCTTGCTGGACAGTGAAACAGAGTGCTGACTTGTTGGAACATGGGCTAAATTCTTGGCTAGGCTTGTAAGGGCCTCGGGGCCAATAGTCTAATAACTTCCTATGATCCTATAATATTGACATTTGTCAAAATGATGAGCCTGCATGTGTTTAGACAAATGGTTGATTGTGATACTGCAAAGTTTCAACATCTTTTGCCCCAGAATTTTAACATGCCATCCACGTTTTAAGTGCTGTAATTTTGAAATCCTATCATGAAAGATGATTTACCACACCAATGTCACAGTTACCTTTTGACACAAGGTTCAATAATCACAGTGCCATGGGGTCATACAGTCATTGTTCTGAAAGTATGATGCTAAAGTTTTCATTACTGGCTAATTTATGAAGCCATATTTAAATAATAGCCGCAGTACTATCTGTCAGTTCTCAACATTTTGACCCAAAATATTTAACATGACAGTTACGAAGACACACTATGAAACACATTATTGTACAATTTTCACAACAAAGATTTTTCTAATATGTCTTTTCATGTTACCAGTCATGACAAACATGTTGCGCTCCATTACCATTTTCTATTAAACAGGACCTAACAGAACCAAAAATGCATAAAAACTTTACACTTTAGACATTTGTTCTCAACATCTCCATTGCAAACCTCGAATTTGGCTCTGGCAGTAACTGCCAAAATTTCCATAAAAACTGCATTAATGGACTGTAGAGATAAACAGATAATGGATGTTTGGCCTGTGTAAGCTGCAAATTTTTACAGCTTCCTCCACTTCACACCCAGTTCCTGCAACACTCTGGCTCACTTACCACCCCTTCCTGCTCACTCCTGAAACCTTAATTGCTTCCCTAGTTCTTCTTGATGCGACTCTGCACTGTATGGGCCTCCTGACTCCTTGAAGTGAAGGCTCTTAAGGCTTCTCCATGGTTAGGACCAGTGTGTGAGGACTCCATGAGGATGGGCTATGAGCCATCACGCCACAGAAGGCAGTCAGTTACTCTATCAGATGGGGAGTGGTATGCAGTGGTATCAGGAATGCAGGCTCTCATTTCTACCAGTTCTACACAGCACAAATGTTTCCTCCCTCTCCCTGAAACAAGACCATTTTTGTGGGGTCCCTGTTCTCAGACAGAGGTTGACCAAACTGTGTGAAGTCTGCCACTCTCTACTGGCTTAGGAGAGAAGACACATGACTTTGTCATCCTATTCTATCAAGCTGAACTTGTGAATGCCTTGGGATAACTCTCAAACCCATATTGCTGGTAGCATAGGCAAACGCCATTCCTAAATGAGAGTAGGCTTGCATTATGTAGTCTGGTAACTTTCACTGTAGATTGTGATTAACTTCACCTCATTTTTTGTACTTCTGCAAAACTGCCCTGATTCTAATTTCAGTTTCATGAAAATTGACAACTGTCTTTTTGTACATGACAGAGTGTCAGACTCACTGAATGGTTGCTTAAGTTGCCCTGTACCAGAGCATCAGACTCCCTGAATGGTCACTTAAGTCACCCTGTACCAGACTGTCAGACTCAATGAATGGTTGCTTAAATTGCCCTGTACCAGAGTGTCAGACTCACTGAATGGTTGCTTAAGTCACCCTGTACCAGAGTTTCAGACTCACTGAATGTTTTTTTAAGTTGCCCTGTACCAGAGTCTCAGACTCACTGAATGGCTGTTTAAATTGCCCTGTACCAGAGTGTCAGACTCAATGAATGGTTGCTTAAATTGCCCTGTACCAGAGTGTCAGACTCACTGAATGGTTGCTTAAGTCACCCTGTACCAGAGTGTCAGACTTACTGAATGGTTGTTTAAATTGCCCCGTACTAGAGTGTCAGACTCACTGAATGGTTAAGTCACCCTGTACCAGAATGCCAGACTCACTGAATGGTTGTTTAATTCACCCTGTACCAGAGTGTCAGACTCACTGAATGGTTGTTTACGTTGCCCTGTACCAGAGTGTCAGACTCACTGAATGGTTGTTTAAGTTGCCCTGTACCAGAGTGTCAGACTCACTGAATGGTTGTTTAAGTCACCCTGTACCAGAGTGTCAGACTCACTGAATGGTTGTTTAAGTCACCTTGTACCAGTGTGTCAGACTCACTGAATGGTTGTTTAAGCTACCCTGTACCAGAGTGTCAGACTCACTGAATGGTTGTTTAAATCACCCTGTACCAGAGTGTCAGACTCACTGAATGGTTGTTTAAGTTGCCCTGTACCAGAGTATCAGACTCACTGAATGGTTGTTTAAGTCACCTTGTACCAGAGTGTCAGACTCACTGAATGGTTGTTTAAGTCACCCTGTACCAGAGTGTCAGACTCACTGAATGGTTGTTTAAGTTGCCCTGTACCAGTGTCAGACTCACTGAATGGTTGTTTAAGTCACCCTGTACCAGAGTGTCAGACTCACTGAATGGTTATTTAAGTCACCTTGTACCAGTGTGTCAGACTCACTGAATGGTTGTTGCCCTGTACCAGAGTGTCAGACTCACTGAATGGTTGTTTAAGTCACCTTGTACCAGAGTGTCAGACTCACTGAATGGTTGTTTACGTTGCCCTGTACCAGAGTGTCAGACTCACTGAATGGTTGTTTAAGTTGCCCTGTACCAGAGTGTCAGACTCACTGAATGGTTGTTTAAGTCACCTTGTACCAGAGTGTCAGACTCACTGAATGGTTGTTTAAGTTGCCCTGTACCAGAGTGTCAGACTCACTGAATTGTTAAGTTGCCGTGAACTAAATTAGTGAAGATGCTCTTATTAACATCCTTCTGTCTCACTGTCTTTGTATCATCTAACTCATCTCCATCTCCAACTTTCTGATGTTTTCTTTCTTTGCAGACTTCTCAAAAACAATACATTGCTGTGCCATGTTACCAGAATACTCATGGGGTATTTAACAATTGTTCACATGGGTTTATCACTTACATCATCTGTTTTCTACTCCCCCCACCATAGTAGTAGAAATCGTATTGCCCATCTCTTAGCATTGCATTTTACACTGTGAAATCACATTAAAAAACACAATGGCCCTATTTGAACTGCAAGTGGCAGCAGGCAGTACAGAAGTTCCAGCATTAGCAAACATGAAAAAATGCAGATACTGCACTCCAATGCATAACTGCAGTGAGAGAAAAATGCACACATTTACTTTATAGGTTCATAGGTTCATAGGTAGATACTAGACTATCTGCCCGAGGCCATTTATAAGCCTAGCCAGAGTGTGTCAGCTTTCGCCGCTCCATTGATTAATTAACTGAGCCTCTGTCAAGAAGAGCCAATGAAATGATCCCAGGGGTGTATTTTCTGTTACCCATCCACTTGTCAAGGTTTCTCTTGAAGAGTGTTAGTGAGCGGCTCTGCCTAATGTAGTTAGGAATTTTGTTCCAAAGCATGGGGAGTCTCTGTGACAGGAATCTATCCCTCCAGCATGTTCTATTTATTGTTGTGGCGAGGTTTAGCTCACTAGAGCGAGTGGCTCGCATGTGACTTGGATTTCTTTAGGTGGAGCATGTCCATCAATTTTGCGTTGGACATGGCTTTGTAAGTCAGGCAGAGATCACCTCTGAGTAAGCGATATGCCACTGAGTACAGCCCGAGTTTTGTCAGTCGGGCTGCATAGGACATATGTTTGAGACCAGTAATCCTCTTGGTGAGGTACTTTTGTGGTCTTTCCAGCTGTTGGAAGTGTCTTGTGAGGTACATCCCAAACGGGGCATTGTACTCTATGATGGGTCTGATGAGTGACGAGTAGAGGGGCACTATAACCTCTTTATTTCTAGATGCGAACCCTTTAGTAATTAGATGGGCTACATAGAAGGATTTCCTAACTACTTTGCCAATATGATTGTCAAAGGATAGATTACTATCTCTTATTACCTCTTCTGTATTAAGGGGGCTGCCACCTATGTGGTAATTCATGGGTGCTTTGTTTTTCCCAAACGGGATGACTATGTATTTTTTGACATTTAGCTTGAGTCCATTCACACAGTAATACATGCACACAGACAGAACATATACATAAATACACACATGCACATCTGCTAATGTGTGCACGTGCATGTACACATAAACGCACACATACACATGCATGCACATGCTCAAAACACACACGCATTGATACACACACACACACGCACATGCACACAAACACACACGCATACACACACTCTGATACACATGCACAAACATGCACACAAACATACATACACAGACATTCTCTCTTTGTCACACAAACACACACACACACCTTGATACACACACACACACCTTGATACAAACACACACACACACACACACACACACACACACTGTGATACACACATCCACACATGCGTATACACACACACCCATACATGCACAAATACACACACACACACACACATCGATACACACACGCTTGTGCGTGCACAAACATGCATACAAACATACATTTAATAGACATTCAGTCACACACACACACACACACACACACACACACACACACACACACACACACACACACACACACATTGCTAGAATAACAGGATTTGTGTTACTATGCATTTTCTGAAGGAGATGAAATTCAAAGGTATATGATTAGTTTCTCGGTTAACAAATGTTAAATAAATAAATAAAATAAATAATTACTTCAATACTTGATTTGCAAGAAAACCACAAATAGTATGAAGAACAGACCAAAAATGTAACACAAACGTCTGGACATTCTGTGAAAATGGGACAGTTGAGAAGTATGCAACACTGCTTGATCTAAACCATATGAAACCCAAGGGAAAATATTCATGTTAGTTTCAATGCTACCTAATAACCAGAAGGAAGCATCATCCATTGTCTGGTAGTTGTGAACTGAAGTATGATTAATACCATTTAAAACAGTACCCTAAGCTTTCCATAATATGATTTAAAAGGACCACAGCATATGTATGTAGCCTGATGCACCGTTCCCCAGCACTTATTGGACAGAATGCAAACTCCTTATTTCAGATTATCTGGAGGAGAATGCTGTCAGTGATGTGGAAAATACATGGTAATTATTCACTGAAGGGTCTGAAGGAGCTGAAGATCATTTTGACAAATTCCTTACAAAAAAACAAGCAGGCAAACCAATATCGTAAATAGATTGTAGTCCCATCTTCAGTAGTCCACTCAGACATTTCCAGCACCTGCCCAACTTATCCTTCATGGACCAGGGTCAGGCTAAGTTATGAAATCCCATGTGTAAGTTCCTGGGGAGAAGACAGAGAAGAGATCAGGATGACCTGGTGCATTACTATCCTGACAGCTGCAGATGACATTTTTGTTATGTCCTATGCACTGCCCACAACATGTCCTTGTGCCATTACAACAGTACAGAACTAATCAACAGACTTCTTGTGCATTTCATTTCACAGTGTTTGCTGCAGAACTCGTCTCCACTCTCCCCTGGCTCTCATTTCACAGTTTTTGCTGCAGAACTCGTCTCCACTCTCCCCTGGCTCTCATTTCACAGTTTTTGCTGCAGAACTCGTCTCCACTCTCCCCTGGCTCTCATTTCACAGTTTTTGCTGCAGAACACATCTCCACTCTCCCCTGGCTCTCATTTCACAGTTTTTGCTGCAGAACTCGTCTGCACTCTCCCCTGGCTCTCATTTCACAGTTTTTGCTGCAGACCTCGTCTCCACTCTCCCCTGGCTCGCACTGCCCTGAATGGAAAATCCCATCTTCTCCCTGAGATTGATAACCTTTCATGTCATTTATGCCCCTACTGCACAGCTGACACCTCAGGGTGAATGAAGATACGTGAAGGAACTAAATAATATTTTAGTGTTTCACTAATATTGCACAGTACTAGTCATCTGTCATCAGAGGCAAGCAGTGACTGCAGTATGCCAGTGACCTAATAAAGAAAATACTAAACAAAATCAGAAAATTAACTTTCTGTCTAGTTGGCTCTATAGTACAGAGAGAATAAGATCTGCCCATCACCTAAGCGACAGGGGTTCAATTAGCAGCTCAAACAATGGAGGTACCAGTGAGGGGAGGCAGGAGAATGAAGGGGCTGAGCCTGCTTGCTTCTCTGGGGGAACAATGGAGATTGGGTGCCAGGGAACAGTGTAGCCAATGTGTTGCTGGTGTTATAGGAGAATAGAGAGGAGTGTGCACCAGATGGGAAGGGTGCGTGACCATGGAAGAGGCAACTTGTTACCTCCGAGGTAGCATATGGCCTCATAGTGCCCTATTGTATGCTCCTTGAGGATAGGTCATCAGAAGGTCATACTATCATAAATGTGAGAATGTTTGCCTAACAGCCCAGCTAAAGAAGGATGACTATGGAAATGGCATGGGGGTACAGTTAAAAAATCCACCTCTTCCTAGTATAACACTCTCTCCCCCTGATCAACATCCAAAGGAGAACAAATGGACCGAAAAGGTGACTAGGTAAGAAGAGCTGAAAGTCATGCTGAAGTGGAGGAAAGGCAAAGAAAAAAAGGTTGTCTAGGAAAACTAAACAGCAGCAAAAATGAAATACTCTCCTGTTTTTTTCCAGCAGTGAAAAATATCTTCATGTCATCTCAGCAAGCTGTTTATTAAAAAAGGGAACTATCTGAATGAGCGTCTAATACAGTGCCACAAATTACTATCCCTGTGTGTTCTCAAGGTTTGATATCTCAGAAATCGCTTGCTTACTCGTTAGTGTAAAATAAGTGACTGACTATACTTATTATGAGCTGTTTTGGGGACCTTCTCCCTATCAGAATGTCATGTATTTGGGTATGTGGAATACAGGGGGGCTTCCCCCTATAAGAATTCTTCTTTGAGTCACTCTGTAATACTACATTTAACAGATGGTTTCAAGGTTTAAGGCGTGATAACCTGAGACATAAGGGATTGAATACCAATCTCTTATAATGATGTGTAATCCTGAGTTCTAATGTCCCCAGTCAAAATGATGTGGTCTCAGGCTTTGTGTCCAGCACAATAGTGATGGACATTGTTATATCTAATTAATGTGCAGTTCCAGATTTTTGTATTTTTAGGTCAACATTTTTATTTTATTTTGTTTAACTGGGTGGGTGGACTGGGCCTAGGACCTTTGTCAGACACTAGGTTCTTTAGCACATACAATTACAGGTATAAGTAACAGAACAAAACTTACAAAATAATTATAGGTTTGTGTAGCAGTTCAGCATAAAGCATAACAAGTCTTCACAAAGGAACAGTGTTACATGTGGCAACAAATGCCATGCCATAACAATTATTACAGTGTACAGCATAAATTTTACGTTGAATAGACAGTTTTAACATAGATTAGTACTATAATTATGTGACAAGGAGCCAGAGCCTATATGCATTGTTAAAATCCTGCTTATACTGAATTTCATTTATGGTAAAAGATGAACAAGGAGGGCAAGTGCTAAGAGAGAGAGAGAGAGAGAGAGAGAGAGAGGCAAAAAAGGTGAACGTAGCAGGACATAGAAAGCTATGCAGGAAGGGAATGGCTATAATGTGGTAGGACACAGTGCCAAACAGGAAGTGAATGGCTATGATGTGGTAGGATATAGTGCCAAGCAGGAAGGAAATGGCTATAATGTGGTAGAACATCGTGCCAAGCAGGAAGGGAATCCCTGCAATGTGGAAGAACACAGTGCCAAGCAGAAAATGAATGGCTATAATGTGGTAGGACACAGTGCCAAGCAGGAAGGGAAAGGCTGTAATGTGATAGGACACACTGCCAAGCAAGAAGGGAATGGTGTTATGTGGTAGGACACAGCGCCAAGCAGGAAGGGAATGGATGTAGTGAGGTAGGACAAAGTGTCAAACAGGATGGGAATGGCTTTACTCTTATAGGAAACAGAGCCAGACAGGAAGATAATGTCTATAATGGGAAAGGGCACAGTGCCTAGCTGGAAAGGAATGTCTGTAATGTGGTAGGACACAGTGCCAAGCAGAAAGAGAATATCTTATACTGTAATATCAAAACGATTGTGGGTTCTGGTGTGTTTTGATTTATTTTCAAGTTATGGCATAGCAGTGTGCCATCTTTTGCAAAAGATGTGAAACAAAGGTCCCATTTGCCTCAGTCAGTGGTACCCGAAAGTGGATGCAATACATTTTACAGCATTTATCAAAAAGAGTTGTGGTTCTTTAAGTCAGATGTTGACATATTTACATACATTTATAAGATAGTAATGTGGATAGCATTCCTTATGTCATAGGTTCATAGGTTCATAGGTTCATACTAGGCTATCTGCCCTAGGGCATTTATAAGCCTAGCCAGAGTGTGTGTTGCTTTCACCACCCCTTAGGATGAGAATACTATACCCATTAGTTTGCTGTGCCTCTGTCCAGCAGTGATACAGAGATGATTCCCGGGGTAAACCTACGATCTCCCATCCACTCGTCAAGATTTCTCTTGAACAGAGTCAGTGAGGGGCTCTGCCTCACATGGACTGGGATTCTGTTCCATAGTGTAGGGAGTCTCTGGGTGATGAATCTGTCCCTCCAGCACGTCCTATTTATATCCGTGTTGAGGTTTAAGTCTCTTGCTCTCGTGGCTCTGGTGGATTTGGATTTTTTGAGGTGGAGCATGTCCATTAATTCCGGGTTTGACATGGCCTTGTATGTCAGGCACAGATCACCTCTGAGCAGACGGTATGCGACTAAATAGAGCTGGAGTTTCTTCAGTCGGGCATCGTATGACATATGTTTGAGCCCCTTTATCCTTTTGGTGAGGAACTTTTGGGGTCTTTCCAACTGCTGCAGGTGTCAGGTAAGGTACATTCCGAATGGGGCATTGTACTCAATCATTGGTCTGATAAGTGAAGAGTACAGGGGTACAATGACCTCTCCTGATCTGGATGTGAATCCCTTCATGATCAGGTGGGCAATGTAGAAGGTCTTCCTAACCACTTTGGCAATGTGAGTGTCAAAAGAGAGGTTACTGTCAACTTGGGTCCCCAGGTCCCTGATAACTTCTTCCGTGTTTAATGGATTTCCACCTATGTGGTAATTAGGGGTTACCTTGTTTTTCCCAAAGGGTATAACTATACATTTTTTGGCATTTAGCTTAAGGCCATGGCTCTGGCACCAGTTATCCATTTCTATGAGACCTCTCTGGAGGATGACTGTGTCTGATGGAGTGTCAATTATGGTGCCCAGTTTGCAGTCATCTGCAAATTTTGTCAGCCACAATCCCCCTATGTTTGCCTGCACTTCAGAAAAATAAATGCCGAACAAGAGGGGGCCCAGGACTGAGCCCTGTGGGACACTGCTCGTGACCGGCTTAGAGTCTGACATGGCACCAGCAACTCTAACCCTGTGTGTTCTGTCCTTGAGCCAGTTTGCAACCCATCTTGTGACATATGAGTTTACATCTAAGCTGGTGAGCTTTTCTATGATGCCCGAGTGGGGTATTGTGTCGAACGCTTTTGCTAGGTCAAGGTAGGCTGTGTGAACTGTCTTACCCTCATCAATGGCCTTAGTGACTGTTTCGAAAAAGTTGACCAAGTTCAAGAGGCAGGATCTGTCCTTGACAAAGCCAAATTGGGTAGGATCCAGTGTCTGTAGGTCCCCAATGTCTTTATTTATGAGTTCCATTATGATCCTCTCCATAGTTTTGCAGACAAGGCTCGTCAAGCTTATGGGGCGGTAATTTCCAGGGTCCATAGAAGCACCGCCTTTGTGGAGTGGGACCACAGTTGCCGTACGCCATTCTTTGGGTACGTATCCTGTAGTAAGGCTAAGATTAAACAGCAGCCTTATGTGTGGGTTTAGTTCCTCAGTGAGTTCGTGTAGTACACAGCCGGGGACACCGTCCGGTCCCATTGATGCTGTGTTTTTTGCTTTAGAGAGAGCAGCTCTCACCTGGGCATCTGAGATGTTTGGGAGGCTAGACTCTGGTGGGATAGATATTTCTCCTTTTGGGAATTTGCACTGAACCTGTCTGCCAGTATGTTGGCAATGTCTGTGGGTTCAGTGATTTTTTTATCATTTTGGACTAATTCTGAGCATATCTGGGAGTTTCCACCCAGGTTTCTAACATAGCTAAAGAAGGCTTTATGATTGTCTTTTGTGTCATTAGCGATTTTTCTCTCAAAGTTGGCCTTGGATGATTTTATGAGTGATCGTAGTTTTTTGCTAGTATTGATCAGAGATGCCTTCCCTTTTAGGGATTTTGCTCTGTCATGTAGTAGCTTTCTCCTCTTGTTGTAGAGTTTATTTATGGCTGGGGTCCACCAGACCGGGCGCCTGCCTTTGGTGGAAAGGGTCTTGATTTTATTAGGGATTGCTTGATCCATACATTCCTGGAGGTGCTCGTAGAAGGCATTTGTAAGGGTTTCAGCAGCGTGGGTTGTGGTTTCCACTGGCTCGGGGGCCTTGAAGGATACCACTCCAGTCTTAAGAAGTGTGAAGTTTGCTTTTGAGAAGTTCTTCACTGTGGTCGTTTTTGCTGGGGGTGGGGGCGGGATGTGGATCTCCAGTGAGATTAATTTATGGTCTGATCTCACCAATGAGGGATATACTTCCGGTGTGGAGCATTTTGTCCCCATGTTTGTGATGATCAGGTCTAATATATTTTCTCCTCTTGTGGGAATGGTGACTAGTTGTTCCATAGCATTTGAGTTTATGAACTCAAGGAACCTTTGGGCTAGGGTCACTGGATTATTTAGTCACTGCCAGTTTTCAGTGTGAAAATTGTCATTGGTAAAGTTGGATAATTATGTCACCGATGACTTGAGAAATATCAGCCATATCGTAATTCATTGTTCTCCCTTTCATTGGTAAAGTTGGATAATTATGTCACTGATGACTTGAGGAATATCAGCCGTATCATAATTCATTGTTCTCCCTTTCACTGGTAAAGTTGAATAATTATGTCACCAGTGACTTGAGAAATATCATCCGTATCGTAATTCATTGTTCTCCCTTTCATTGGTAAAGATGGATAATTATGTCACCGATGACTTGAGGAATATCAGCCGTATCGTAATTCATTGTTCTCCCTGTCATTGGTAAATTTGGATAATTATGTCACCGATGACTTGAGGAATATCAGCTATATCGTAATTCATTGTTCTCCCTTTCATTGGTAATGTTGGATAATTATGTCACCGATGACTTGAGGAATATCAGCCGTATCGTAATTCATTGTTCTCCCTTTCATTGGTAAAGTTGGATAATTATGTCACCGATGACCTGAGGAATATTAGCCGCATCGTAATTTACTGTTCTCCCTTTCATTGGTAAAGTTGGATAATTATGTCACCGATGACTTCAGGAATATCAGCCGTATTGTAATTCATTGTTCTTCCTTTCATTGGTAAAGTTGGATAATTATGTCACCGATTACTTGAGGAATATCAGCCGTATCGTAATTCATTGTTCTCCCTTTCATTGGTAAAGTTGGATAATTATGTTACCGATTACCTGAGGAATATCAGCCGTATCGTAATTCATTGTTCTCCCTTTCATTGGTAAAGTTGGACAATTATATCACCGATGATTTGAGGAATATCAGCCATATCGTAATTCATTGTTCTCCCTTTCATTGGTAAAGTTAGATAATTATGTCACAGATGACTTGAGGAATATCAGCCATATCGTAATTCATTGTTCTCCCTTTCATTGGTAAAGTTGGATAATTATGTCACCGATGACTTGAGGAATATCAGCCTTATCGTAATTCATTGTTCTCCCTTTCATTGGTAAAGTTGGATAATTATGTCACCGATGGCTTGAGGAATATCAGCCGTATTGTAATTCATTGTTCTCCCTTTCATTGTGGTTGTACTGCTGTGGAGTTAACATTTTTAATTTTTGATGATGTGAAGATGTAGACCCCCATGTCATATAACTGCTACATAAAATATACACAACTAACCCCACTATAAAACACAAACACACTTTACATGTAACTTTTCTATTTTAGCAATCATAGATTAACTTGCTTGATTTGTTTTGTTTCAATCAATTTCATTGATGATCATTAATTTTACGCTCTAATCAATTACATATTTATGTATTTATATTCAAAACCCTTTTGTCATATCCAATGTATAATCTTTTTGATTACCTTATTCAATACCCACTTTTTAGTAGAAACCAGACCTTGAAGTTTCCCTTTAAACAAAAATGTGCTAAACTCATAAATAGCCTATGATTTTCATAAAAAGAGTTCTAAATTCCCTTTTGTAAGCATTCCAGTATTTACATGCTTGAATTTATTCCTAAGATGTTTTTGACATTTTACACTATAAATAACTGTTTCAATCATCTCTTCAGTTTAATAGCATTATGTCTTATATAATGACATTTATATTTCTTTTTATGGGTATTTTTTATAGGTAACCACCATAAAAGGACTTACCACTCATGCATACCTTGAAATATTTTCTTATATTCATTTTATTTCTTCCAACCACTCCTATGTATTCATCCTCCCAAAAACATTTCTTCTTGCATCATTCTTTCATATTTTATTTATTTAACATTTGTTTACCGGGAAAGTCTGACTTGGAGCAAAGCCTATTTTCAGCAACAGCCCAGGGAGAAAAGTTTCAGATGCATGTCTTCGTAATGTGGGAGGAAACCGGAGTACCCGGAAAAAACCCACATGAACACAGGGAGGACATGCAGACTCCACACATAAGGCACTCCAGCCGAGAATCGAACTGGAGAACCTCTTGCTGTGAGGCGACAACGCTACTGCTGCACCACTGTGCTGTCCTACCCTTTCTGTTTACATAGATATAGCTAGGAGAGTTGCATTACATTGGGTGGAGAAAAATACCCTTACCTAGTGTTAGTGCAGTCTTGGAGTTAGTATATGTAATTAGCAGGGATGTTGGGGTGTGCAGGGGGGTCCCCTCCAAATAAATTATGTTTTTGTGTCTTTTTTAAAAAAATAGATGTTGCATGCACTGAGGCTGTTCCTCAACACATGTGTACTGGTTTGTCACGTTCCATGTTTTCAATCTTTTGTAGTTCATATTTCTCCAGTCAACTTCCAACTGAAATCTTGCATATTTTCCACATAATTAATAACATCTTTGACCTTATTAAACACCTCCTGACATTATCTAAAGATATTTTTTTCTTTTACTGTAAACTAGAATCCATAGTTACGGAGATGCACTTCCCTGTTATCTCTACAGCCAGGCAGGTGGATATGGGAATCTTGAGGCAATGTAGCAATTGTCTCATGTTTACTGACAAGCAATTAATTCTTAAGCAAAATGATACTCTGTGTGAGAGATGTAGTTATATAATGTCACTGATGACAAGGTGCTCATATACAAGCTCTTATAACAACATCAGGTTGGTAGTAACACACACACACACACACACACACACACACACACACACACACACACACACACACACACACACACACACAAACACTGCACCCACCTAACAGAGTGGGGACAGGGCACATAGACCCACATATGGTGAGGCTCTTAAATGTAATTTCCCTAAAAACAAAGACCTCCCAGACAATGCACAACCAAAAAAAATCATTCACAACCTCAAGAGTATTCCACAAAATCAGCACCCAGCACAACACATATGGCCACATGCTAAGGTGTCTCAGCTTCTTAACACATAAGACATACCACCACACAACACAATATTCTGGTCATAGGAGGCTCAGTTGTGAGACATACAGATGTCCCACTCACCAGGCTAAATGAGGACAGAATCATTGCTGGAACCTTCCTGTGTCCTCACAGAGTGCTCTTCAAACTATCTGGAGATATACAGAGATGAGTATATTTTTCTGGCACTTCAGAGTTGTGTACTGGTAATTGATTGACTAATTTTATACCATTGCTGGCTGACTTCAGAGTTGTGCACTGTTATTTTTGCTTCACCGTATAGTTTTTCAGATCTCTGCTAAAGGTGTTGCTTTCTCCTACCCACTCTCCCTATTCCTGTCTTGCTGTTTAAATTTGGAGGCTTTTGCAGTTGCCCGCCCCCACTGTAGATTTGATCTGGGACACTCCCCCCAGTCCCATCTATTTACCTCATTCTACCTAATAGACTCCTTCTGCACTTGTTTTTGGTCTAACATTCGTACATACTCAAGTGTGCTAGTTTGCACTGCATTTGAATTGTTTTTACTGCTGTTTTAGCTACTTTTCTGTATATATATAAAAAAAAATACCTTTCCTGTAACTAGTGTAGTCCAGATTCAGATTTGCTGTATACAGGACTGTATGTAAGCTTCTGAGCTCCCCCAAGCTTTCTGTGTTGGAGGGAAGCCTTCTAGCTTATCAGTGGGAGTGGTAAGCACTAGGTAACCTATCTACCACATAAGGAGTGGTTCTGGCCCAGAAATTATAGTTATTGGCCGTTTGGGCAGTTTTTCCATCTCTCTCAACTTTCTGATTTAAAAGCCCGCATTTGCACTTGTTTCTCCCCTTTCCTGTAACTAGTTTAGTCCAGATATAGATTCTTAGTTTTAGCACTTGAACTTGCTTATTTGTGATCAGCACTTGGTCAGAACTTGTTGTAAGCACTAAATAACCTACTAATTACTACAGCACTCAACCTTCCTCATTACCTAGAGGAAAACAGTTTTGGTACTTACTTTCCTCACTTGCTTAGAGAAAAACAGCTCTTGTACTCACTTTCCTCACTTATCTAGAGGAAAATAGTTTTTTATTCAGGCATGTCCAAGGGTCAGCTCCCAGTGTTCTCTCCTGTCTATCTGATGAATCTGGGCATCTTGGGGCAATGCAGAAATTGCCTCATGTACACAGACAACCCTCTCCTCCTACCACCCAACACTACAACCTGTGAGAGATGCACTTATCTAGCCAAACTGGAGGTAAAGCTCTCTCCAATCAAGACTGAACTTGACAGTCAAGAGGAGAAGGTAAACACTTGCACCACATCACACTCATCACATAGTCTCACTAAATCTACACCACCAAAATCCACACATAGAAACACAAAAACATTCATGGAGGCTCTCAATAATAATCTGCTCAAGCAACAGAGACCTCCAAAGCAGAAATGCAAGCAACCTCCACCCCCGCAACACAACCCAGATGACACATAGCCCGCAGACTCAGTATGCCACTCAACCACAGTCAATAAGGCAAAACAACGTACCCAACACATTAGTCATAGGTGACTCTGTAGTCAGGCACACTGATGTCCCACTCACCAGGCTAAACAAGCAGAAGGTTACTGTCAGCTGCCTGTTGGGTGCCAGGATCCGCCACAAAACCCACGCACTCAGGTCACTCCACAACAAGTACAAATATGACTCTGTCATTGTCCATGTTGATATGAACGACCTGAGACATACCTCCCTGGACTACAGGAAAAGAGACATGGAAGAGCTCTCTGATCTTGTAGCCCAGGCAAGTATGACCCTAGCCCTGAGTAGCATTCTGCCATCACCCAGAATGATGCCGCAGTACAAGGACAAAATGATTGACTTCAACAATTGGCTAAGCTTCTGGTGCCATTCTAAAGGGATCCAGTATCCGTCTGCCTGAGATGACATGGTTGACAGACCATGATGCTTTGCCAGAGATAGCCTGCACCTGTCACCCCTGGGATTCCAGATACTGGCTAAGGTTCTTGCCACCCCTATAGTGCCTGTTTTAGGCAAGGTTCAAATGACAAATTCACCACTGCAACAGTAACAGGCAAGCAAAAACTGAGGGTGATGCTACTCAATGCTAGAAGCCTAAATCTCAAAATGCACTCACTCGAGGCACTCCTTAAAATGTAGAATATCGATATCTGTGCAGTGAGTGAGACCTGGTTCAAGGCTCCAGAGAGCACCACTGCACTACCAGGCTATAACTCATACCACAGCTTTCGGCCATGTAACATGGACCGGAACACCAAAGGCGGAGGTGTGTCCATATTCATTAAGGATATCCCCACCTCCAGGCTAGTTGCAGAGCATAATGCAGCCGAGGTTATCCAAGTGCAACTAACTCTGGGCAAAACTGCAATCCAAATTGTAGCTTGCTACAGATCACCCACCATGCCCCAGGATTCCCACTCCTCTTTTCTTGATGTACTGGAAAATATTAGGGTTCAACCAAACACCCTAATAATGGGCGATTTCAACTACCCCACCATTAACTGGGAAAACTACTCATGTACCAACTCCTTCACTCAGCGCTTTCTGGAATTCATAAACTCCAGTGCCCTGGATCAACTTATCCACACCCCCACCAGGGGCAACAACATCTTAGATCTAGTCATTACCAACATGAGTGACCGGTGTTCCACACCTGAAGTCAACGCCTCATGCCCTGGATCAACTTATCCACACTCCCACGAGGGGCAACAATATCCTAGATCTAGTCATTACCAACATGAGTGACCGGTGTTCCACGCCAGAAGTGAACACCTCATTGGTCCGATCCAACCATAAGCTAATTACCCTAGATATCCACATCCTGCCCCCAACCCCCATTAAGGAAACCATGGTAAAAAATTTCTCCAAAGCCAACTTCATGCTTCTTAAGACAGAAGTGGTGAACTTCATGACACCCATGCAGATGGACAATACAGTTACAACTGCTGAATCCCACAGAAATGCACTCTATACACACTTACACGAGTGCATGGATTGTGCTATCCCAAACAGAACCAAGACGCTATCCTCCAAAAAAAGGAAGTCAATCTGGTGGTCCCCTGCCATAAACAAACTGTACAACAGAAGAAAGAAACTGTTGCAAAAGAGAGTAAAATTGCATGAGTGGAAGAGTTCCCTGGTCAGCCTCAGTAAGAAGCTGCGATCCCTGATAAAATCTTCCAAAGCTAGTTACAAAAACAAAATTGCCACTGATTCTAAAGACAACCACAAAGCATTCTATAGCTTTGTCAAGAATCTCAATGGCAACACTCAGATGTGCTCTGAGTTACATCACAATGGCACTAAATATACAGACCCAACTGATATTGCCAATATCCTGGCAGACAGGTTCAGTGCTAACTTTACCCCCCTCTCACCCCCTAAAGAGCCCATCTCTATACCGGAAGAATGCAAAGTTCCTGTAATCACGGCTGTACAGGTAAAAACCACACTCTCCAAAGCCAAGAACACAGCATCCATGGGACCAGACAACATCCCAGGTTGCGTTCTACACGAACTACAGAATGAACTGGCACCCCACCTAAGTACCATGTTCAATCATAGCCTCACCTCAAGCTTTGTGCCTGCTGAATGGCGCACAGTGAAGGTTATTCCACTCCACAAGGGGGGGAGCCATCACGGACCCCGGGAACTACAGCCCCATTAGCCTGACGAGCTTTGTCTGCAAGGACATGGAACGTATCATCATGGAACTTATAAACAATGACATTGGTAATCTCCAAAATCTGGAGCCCACCCAGTTTGGGTTTGTAAAAGGCAGATCATGTCTCCTAAACCTGATAGACATCTTTGAAGCAGTCACCAAAGCCGTAGACAAGGGTAAGGTGGTTCACACAGCCTATCTAGATCTTGCCAAGGCTTTCTGGAATTATAGATAAACTCACTAAACTAGGTATAAATCCCCATGTCACAAGATGGGTTGCCAACTGGCTCACTGACAGAAACCACACTGTGAAAGTAGCAGACTCCAAATCCGACTTCAGACCAGTGACAAGTGGAGTACCACAGGGTTCAGTCCTGGGTCCTCTCCTGTTTGGTATCTACTTCTCTGAAGTAGAGGCTAACACAGAAGGTCTTTGGCTAACGAAGTTCGCAGATGACTGCAAACTAGGAGCCATAATCGAAACTCCTAACGACGTGGACATCCTACAAAAGGGCCTCACTGAGACAGATACCTGGTGTCAAAGTCATGGCCTCAAACTCAATGCCAAAAAGTGCATTGTCATCCCCTTTGGTAAAAACTCTGTACCCATGAAGTACAACATAGGTGGTAGTACACTTCACACCGAAAGTGTGATAAGAGACCTTGGGACACAGGTGGACAGTAGTCTCTCCTTTGATAATCACATCACCACAGTAGTCAGGAAATCCTTCTACGTGATACACCTCATCACAAAAGATTTCTCATCCAGAAAAAAAGAGGTCATCGTTCCCCTCTACTCATCACTCATTAGACCCATTATAGAGTACAACGCCCCTTTTGGTATGTACCTCACAAGACATTTACAACAACTGGAAAGGCCACAGAAATACCTCACAAAGAGGATTATCGGCCTCAAACAGAAGCCCTACGCAGACTGTCTCAAAAAACTCCAGCTTTACTCCGTCGCATATTGCCTACTCAGAGGTGATCTCTGCCTAACATACAAAGCTATGTCAAACCCAGAGCTGTTGGACATGCTCCACTTAAAGAAATCCCAATCCCTCCGAGCTACATGCTCTAGGGACCTAAACCTTGTCACCACAATAAACAGAACACGCCAGAGGGATAGTTTCCTGTCCCAGGGACTTCCCATACTCTGGAATAAACTACCTATCTATATCAAACAAAGCTCCTCATTAGCACTCTTCAAGAAAAATCTTGATGATTGGATGGGAAATAGAAAATTCACCCCGGGGATCACCTCTGTGGCTCTGCTCGACAGTGGCACAGGAAAATAATTTTCTTGGGTGGCAAAAGCCAGGGTACCTTTTTGGCTGGGCTTGTATAGGCTCCAGGGCCAATAGCCTAGTACCTACCTATGAACCTATGAACCTATGAGCTGTCTGTCAGAGGACAAAATCCATTAGATCACACACGTACTTAGGTCATTGAACCACAAGTACCAGTATGACTCAGTCATAGTCCATGTGAGTGTAAACAACCTGAGACAAACCTCCTTGGACTACACGAAGACAGATGTGAAGTAGTACTTGGACTATGTGTCCCAAGCTAGTATGAACCACTGGCAGTATTCTGCCTTCTCCTAGGATGACCTACAAAGAACAGAAAATAAGTGACTCTAACTATTGTTTTAGAGTATGGTGTCATTTGAAAGGCGGTATAATATTTGCCAGCCTGACAGGATATGGTTGACATATCATGCTGTTTTGCCAGAGATGGTCTGCACCTGTCCCCTCTGAAATTTCGAATATTGGCTAAAACCTTGTTCACCCCATACTGCCTTTTTAGGCATTGCCATCCTGATAAACCTAGTGACATAGCTAAACCATCCCAGGAAAAATCTGAAGGTGTCCTTGCTCAATGCCTGGAGTCTAAACAAGAATACCCACTCCTTGCAAGCACATAGTTTGCAGCCATAATCATCATCCCAGCAGTGCAGGGCTACAATGCTTTCCACACATTTAGACCAACTACTACACAGGAAGAGGCAAAAGGTAGAGGTATCTCTGTTTTTCATTAAAAACAAACATACCACAAGACTGGTCTGTCAATATGCATTTGACATTCTCAACATCCAAATCACTAAAGGCAAAGTTCCACACCATATACCTGCAAGCTATAGGTCTCCTTCTATGACTCAGGAAACCCATAATGTGGACTTAAATGTACTAGAGACACCCTCATTTAACTTACAACATACTCATGGACAATTTTAGCTACCCCAGTATAAACTGGGAATTATACATGACCCCTAACATGCAGGTCCAAAGATTCTTGGACTTTGAAAATGCAAACAATTTACACCATTTAGTATGTGCACCCACTAGAGAGCAAATATATTTGACTTGATCCTCACTAACGCAGCAGAACATTGCACCTTTCTAGTGTAATACCCACACTAGTCAGGTCAGACCATAAAGCTGTCGCGTTTCAAGTAAAGGTAAAACCAGGGGCACCAGCTAATCATAGAACCTTTAGGAATTATTCTAGGGCAAAGGTCCTAGTACTAAGTGCTACCCTGGCAACATTTGAAACCTCCCAAACCTTGAGAACACTTCTGCCTATGCATAATCATTCACAGAAACCCTGTATAATCATATTAACAGCTGCACAGAGGCAGTACCTACTCAGATTAAGCACAAGTAAGCTGCCCTGTGGAATATCAATAGGTTGCATAAGAAAAGGAAGCAATTAATAGCAAAAAATAAGAGGTGTAATGCCCAGTAAGGTAAAAACATAAATCCCTCATCAACCTAAACAAACAATTCATGGGCACAATAAAGTCCACTAAATCCAATTGTGAGGTAAAATTAGCCTTCTAGGCCAAGGATAATCACAAAGCTTTCTTCAGCTATGTCCATAACCTAACATGCAATAGACAACAATGTACAGAATAAATTTTAAATGGTACCACCTATAAGGAGCTGGAAGATATAGCTTCCTGGCTGACAAATTTAGCTACAATTTTTACTTGTTTCCCTTCCTGACGCCCATCAAAAAACCCCCACATCCATAACTCCCCCAACTATCACTAGAGAGCAGGTGCTCAAAGTGCTCTTCAATGAAAAACACAGTATTGATGGGCCCCTATAATATCTCCAGGTGCCTCCTTAATAGCATGAAACATGAACTATTGAGATAACTAGAAGCATTATTAACCACAGCCTCCACACAGGCTTCATGACAAATGAATGGAGGACTGCAGTTGCTACTCCACTGCATAAAGATGGGCCATCCACACACAAGAGAGTTGTCAACCCATAAGCCTGACTACCCTGATATGCAAAACTAAGAAGAAAATAATCATGGATGTCCTGAATGGCAACAAAAGTAACTTACAAATATTGGACCCAAATCAGTTTGAGTTTATTAAGAGCAGGTCTTGCCTACTCATCCTGGTGGACATCTTCAAGAATGTCACTAATGCAATGCAGAAGGGCAAAATGGTGCATATTGCCTACCTAGACCTGGACAAGATATTTGACACAATATCCCACTCAGGCATTATGGAAAAGCTCACTAAACTAGGTATAACCTCCTACATCATCCACTGAATAGCCATCTGGCTTCCTCCACAAAAAGGCTGGCTTCTAGTGGGGTGAATCAGGGCTTGGTGCTGGGGACCCTTCTGTTTGGCATCTACTTCTCTGAGGACAGGACTAATATCAATGGCCTACAGCTAACCAGGTTTGAAGATGATAGCAATTTGGGTGCAGTTACTGAATTCTCCAAGGCACACATATCCTCCAGGAATATCCTGACACAGATTAATAAGGGTTGCCAGGGTCATGGTCTAAAACTCAATGCCAAAAGTGCATCATGGTATCTTTTGGAAAGATGGCCACCCCCAGCAAACTACCACACCGAAAAAATAACCCTAAGAGTAAACTCTTTAGTCGGGGATTTGGGAACATATGTCAACAGTGATTTGACATTTGACCATTATATGTCCACTGTAGTGAGCATATCATTCCATGCTGTACAACTTACAAGCAGC
The DNA here is from genome assembly GCF_019279795.1 of Protopterus annectens. Lineage (NCBI taxonomy): Eukaryota > Metazoa > Chordata > Ceratodontiformes > Protopteridae > Protopterus > Protopterus annectens. Next base: position 753,076,111 of record NC_056751.1, read on the forward strand.
TGTATGGCATCTAGATCCAAATGTGTCATCATTCCATTGTACTCTGCTCTCATAAGACAAATCACTGAGTACAGTGCCCTCTTCAGTATGCACATAGTCAAGTATAAGCAACATCTGGAACATCATCAGACATCCCTCACAAAAAGAATGCCGACTGCCTCAAAGCTTTGTTCTTGTATTCAGTCTCCTACAGACTACTGAGAGGTAACCAATGCCTGGCCTACAAAGCATCCTCTGATCCAGCTCTAATGGACCTGTTGTATATCCATAAAACAAATAGCATCAAGAACAGCTGATCCAGGGATCTAAACTTTGTCAGCAACATAAACAAGACATGTTGGAAGGACAGGTGTGTGTCTCAGAGGCTCTCCCTTCTCTGGAACATCCGTGTGGTGCAGCGTTCAACCCTGCACTTATTCAAGTGAAACTTGGATCTGTGGATGAGGAACCATAACTATACTCCTGATGTGGCAGCTATATCTCTATTAGACAGAGGAAGCTTGTAAATGCTCAGTCACCCATGCCCAAGTATATATATCACTAGAAAACCCTTGGAAACCAAAACCTATTAAATTTTACTGTGAGACATGACTAGGCCTAAAAAGGCCCCCTGGGTTGATATCCTAGTATTCTGCTGTGATATTACAATACTACTAGCACTTCAAGTTCCACTTCATTAAAATGAACACCTCTACATTTACTTGCTCTCTAAAACCTTTATTTTACTTTTATGGAGCCCTAATACCATTTACCTTATTTTTTTTTAATTCCATTATCATTTTTTCTAATCCAGACTCTTTTCTTCCTAGTATTTATATAATCCACATAAAGTATAACAAATGATAACCTTTCACCCTGCACTTTCTCCCATTTCCATTCCTCTAGTCTGAAGCTACATTTCTCTAATATAGGATTAATTAACAGACAAAACATTAAGCTGCTAATAAGGCATCCATATCTTACTTGTATTTCTATTTTTCTTTATTGCCCAACCATCCATTGACTAAAATTTGTACCCCATTGTCCCTTGTTGGGCCAGATTCAATAAAGTCTACACTAAGTGTACATGATATGCATTCAATACAATTATTATCACATTTTTGTGCTTTCTATTCACTCAGAAAGTTTAATCTAAGTATACATGTAGTCTATACTTTGTGGTAACCTTTATAAATCCCTGTCAATATTTAAAGCTGCAAGAATATCAGTAGGAAAATTAAAACTAAAATTAGGAGGAAGAAGATGTCACTTATGCCTGTGTTGTCTGTTCACTCAGAATGGTGCACATTTAGTGCACACTTGTTTACTATTTCTGATATTTTTATTCACCTCTTCTAGTGACATTTTTTCTTATAATCTCTCTACCTGTTCTTTTTGCACATGTTCACTGGTCATTTTTTTTAATTTCTACATTACATTATTTATAGATCTTTTCACATATTATTCTCCTGTCTTCATATGTCATTTTCTGTCACTTACACGCTCATGTTTTTATTAATTTATTAACATTTGTTTATTAATGTCAATAACTCTTTCATAATATTTTCTACTCTTTAATATTCTTGTCCAAAAATGGAATAATCCCTTTTGCTTTATTCCTCCATTAAAATGTTTCCCTCTTTATCATGATCTCTTTCTTTTTCTATAATTCATTCATATTGTTCTCTTTACTTCTTTAGGCAGTTAAAGTTTCCCTTTTTGGTAATTTTTTAAATTCCCATACTATTTCAGCATATTCTCTTGCGTGTTTGTTTTAATTAAATAACTCCCATAACATAAACAATCCTTTTTTATATTTTTCCAGCCACAAAATAGTACAGTTAATATATTTTTCAGATTTCCTTGTTCTTTTCATAGCAAGTCCTGCATATTTTGTATCTCCTCACACCTTAACTCATTACCTTTTTGCCTTTTTAAATCCCTACATGTCTTTACTATTATCTGTTTTCTCCTGTTATATTCCACATGTACAAATAATGCAAAAATCCAGCAGCAGGCACCCCCATTTTAAATTGCATTAAATCACTAGAATTGTATTTGTAGTTCATTTCTTTCTTTAAATGCCCCCATTACATGTATTTTCCTATCTTCATATCTTCACGTTTTATCATCTCATGATACTTCTTCACATCTAGTCTCATTTTATCTTTTTCTGCTTTCACAAATTACAGTTAAAATCTTTCATTGTGATAATTTCTAAATCTACACTTAGAAATTCTTAGTGTCATCAGACATTCTTCTCTTTCGACACTGTTGATGCATATAACCCCATAATTCTTATAGATTAATTTCTATACTTTATATCTGCCACTAAAATCCTCTTTATTTAAATGTATTAAAATGTAATGTCTTTATTCTTTACTAACCTTACTACTCCACTGCATGTTTCTATTCCAAATGTACAAGCAGTTTTGCTTCCCCAGAATACTTGCATTTGTTTTCTATAGTTATATGTCTTCTTTTATCCAAGCGTATTAAATATCCTTGTACTTTTATACACAGCTTTAAAAACATCAGCCTTTGTAAACAAATGCAAATTATCCTTTATCTTTACAGTTTAACACCTTTATTTTTGTTTCTGGACTTACTCATCTAAACCAATTCTGTCCTTCCACAAGTCTTTTTTACATCCTGTCTGTTCTCATCCATTAATTCTTCACTCATTGTTTTAAATAGTACCATCATTTCTGCATCATGATTTTTATGATACTCCATTTTTGGAAAACAGTTTCTCTGTCAACATGATAAAGCTGTGACAATTCAGTTTCCACTTGAAAACAATTGATATGCTCTGTTTGGAGAATCTTTAAGACTATTTAACTTTATTGAAATATAAACAAGAACAGTCAGGTTTTTTTTTTTGTATAGCCTATTATGTAATCATTCTGAGCCTCCAAAGAGAATAAAAAAATGGGTAGTTCCCTGTTTGTTGAGATACCTCATTTCTGAGTGACAGTGTTTAGAGTCCCAAGTCTGAAGTCTAATTTAAATCCTGATAGAGCTAGACAAATAGCTAATATGCCTTTGAAGCTGATCTGTTCTCTCTTCTGAGATGGAGATATCTCTCTCTGTAACTTGGGGCTCATTAGATTAGCTTTTGTGTTTCCCAATCATAATGCAAGAAATCTGTGGTAAGGCTTCTATTCTGGAGCTGAAAGAGCAGCAGGTAGGCTGTGGTTGGTAGCAAGCTGGATCTATCACTGAAATTCTTTCATCAGAGACTCTAAACTTGTATTCCAGGGATCAGGGTCATCGACCATAAAAGTTTTTGTTTTCTCTTTGCAAAGTTTGAGGAGTCTTAAAACCATGAGGAAGGACAATAATATGCAACTCCAGAACTTTTGGAAAGTCCTCACTCTCAGCCGTTTCTTTTGAGAAAGACAAAGAAAAGTGCCTCTTTATTTGCATCCTGCCCTAAGGAAGGGATATCATGCAGCAAATCATGTACAGGCTGATTCCTCATTTGTCCTGATCCGAGGGAGGAACAGAGCTGATACTTTTGTAGATTAAGGACATTCCTACTAGTATTTTAAAGTCTGTTGGGCTGACATCTCTAAACTCAGCCTGCCAAGAGTAAATTAGTTCACCTAATCATCTTTGGAGTGCATAAAATGGAATTAAGCATCTGGTGAAATCCTTGGGTAGAGCAGACAGGCCAAATGGCAAGTCGGTGAACCAATAATGGAAGTTGAAATTGTCTGTGAGAGTATGATGATGATGAGATGACAGGTATCTCACATATCCAATGTTACCAAAAAGCATTCTGAAATAAGAAAGGTAAAAGTTTTAAAACAGCAACATTCTGGACTTTTTAGTTTTGTTCATATTTGTCGGCTCCAATATAGGTGCTTGTTGAGTTTCCATTGTTTCTCCCATCTAACAGGTCCTTGAGTAAAAGCCTCCTCCACAAGAAACTGAATGTATAGCTTGTACATATATAAGAAGCTGAATGATATGTAAGGCCAGTGGGATCAGTTCTTTTGGGATGCCTATTAATGGGCTTGGAGTTCAGGGAGAAAAGACCTGTACTGGGCAACCTGCAAGATACTACCTTGCTTGCCCATTCATCTGAGGTCATCAGGCACCCTTTCATTGAATTATGGGTAAATCTTCCTACTGGGTGAGAGCTTGGTGGACAGTGCATAGAAGATTATAGATGAGGCCATCATTGGTTATTGTTAAAAGAATGTTTGCCTTACAATAAGTTGCCAAGGTATTGATTTCTGTAGGTAGCTTCTGAAGTATTATTTAATGTAAGGAAATTAAACATTTGTGTAACACTTCCTGTTGTTTTTTTCCTTCTTATAAAGGTTTTCAGTGGAGATCCAACAAGCCAACCTTCATACAGAGGTGCAGCTAGAAATCAGGCCTTTACATCTTCAGAAAAGGTTAAGTCCTCAGCCACGCATGCCTATGAAGAAGTGTCCCGTAAGCAGCACCTACAGCATAATTTCCACATGGGACTGCATGAGTCCCCACTTTATCAGTCATTTGTACCAACTTGGTAATTGTATCTTCAAGAATAAAATGTATTATCAGTTGAGCCAAATCCTCTATTTGCTTACTAACTACACATTCATTTCATTGCATTATAGGAGCATAGAAAAATAAGTTATTTACTCACCATAACATTCCATCTGAGTAGGTACTTCATTTGTCTGCAACCTGTGGGTATCAGATCCAAACTCAGATCCGAGCTGACAGCTTTACTAACTAAAAGATCTGAGCTCCTAGCTCCTCCCCTTTACCCATAACCCCCTGCTGCATGCTGCCTTTCCTCAGATCGAGTTTGCTTAATCCAACAACTAATACCCTCGACAGAGGACCAAATAAAGCCTAACCTCATGAAACAATCTCAATCATGACCAGGAATCACGATAATGGTTAGGGGGCATGGGGGGGGGGGTTGGTTGCAGGCAAATGAAGTACCTACTCAGATGGAACGTTATGGTGAGTACATAACTTCTTTATCTGAAGTAGTTACTTCATTTGCTCTGCAACCTGTGGGACAGAGTCCCCAGCTACCTAAAAACCTTGGGCAGCCTTTAAGGAAGGATATTCTGAAGCACCGCAGAGCCAAAGGAAGCCCTACTCCTGGATATCATATCCAATTTATAATGAGAAATGAATGTATGGGAAGAGGACCAAGTAGCTGCTGAATATATGTCGTCCAGAGGAACCCTGGACTAGAAGTCTGCTGATGTGGCTATGGATCGGGTTGAGTGGGCATGGACTCCGATAGGAGCAGGTTTACCTGAGGATACATATGCATGAATGATGCACTGTGAAATCCAATTTGCTAAGGTAACTTTGGTAATAGCTCTACCCATAGCAGATTTGGCAAAGGACACAAACAACTGATCAGCCTTGCGAGTATCCTTCGTCCTGTGCAAGTAAAAACGTAGTTGTCTATGTACATCCAACTTGTGTAATTTGTATTCCCCTTTGTTCTGAAAGTTGGGAAAGAACACTGGTAAATGAATCGACTGATTAATATTCGACTCTGAAGCCACCTTTGGTAAGAAGGAAGGGTTAGTCCTGAGAGACACTCTATCCCTATGAAAGATTAGATAAGGGGATTTCATGCAAAGGGCTTGAAGTTCCGAAACCCTCCTGGCTGAAGTAATAGCAACTAGGAAAGGCTGTTTTCCATGATAAGAACTTTAATGGAACTGAGGCGGCAGGCTCAAAAGGTGGGCTTGTCAATGCTTGTAAAACTAGAGTTAAGTCCCATGGTGGGACAGCAGTCTTAACTGGTGGTTTCAATAGAGAAACGCCTTTCAAGAAGGTTTTGCATATCTTCGCAGAAGCTAAAGATCCCAGTCCATCTCCCACATGAAAATGGGAAATGGCTGCCAATTGCATTTTAACTGTAGATGCACTTGCTCCCTGATGAAAAATGTGTGACAGAAAATCAAGAACCACCGGAATAGGAACGGTAAAGGGATCTAAGCCCTTGTCCTTAGCCCAGATAGAAAAACTCTTCCATTTACTACTGTAAATTTTTCTGGTAGCAGGCTTGTGAGCCGCTGCCAGAATAGCCTTTACTGGTGATGAGATGCCGGGAGTCCTTGCCATCAGTGGAACTGGATCAACCAAGCCGCGAGTTTGGGGTTTACCAGGTTCAGAGGTTGCAATCCCACAGGATGCAAAATCAGATCCAGAATGGGATCTAAGATCCATGGAGGAACTACACTGTGAGACTGCAGATATGGGAACCAGATCTGGCGAGGCCAGAATGAGGCTATGAGGATAATACTGCTCCCCAACTGACGTGATTTCTGAATGAACTTCGTCATAAGAGGAAGGGGGGATAAGCATAGAGGAGACCGGGTGGCCAAGCCTGAACCAGAGCGTCTCTGGGGCTCTCCCCTGGTGGGGGAAGTATCGCGAAAAACTCGCTGCACTTTGTGTTTGACGGAGAAGCAAAAAGATTGCAGCAAGGTAGACCCCATTTGAGGAAGATCTGTTTCGCAACTGATGGTTTGAGAGACCACTCATATGGTGTGAGGATCACATGACTCAGTTTGTCCACCAGAATGTTGGACCAACCCAGAATGTGCGTTGCTACCAGAAAGCGGTTGGTGGATATCACCCACTCCCAAACTCTCATAGCCTCCCGACAAAGGGGATAAGATCTGGTTCCTCCCTGTTTGTTTATGTACCAGACTACTGCCATGTTGTCTGTTTGAACTGCAATAGTCCCTAGAGGAAGAAGGCCATGGAGAACTTGCAACGCCAGAAGCACCGCCCTCATCTCTAGGACATTGATATGCAAAGCGGTCTCTAAGGGGGTCCACGTGCCTTGGACAGTTCTGCCCGAACAATGCCCCCCCACCTGAGGCGAGAAGCATCCGTGGTCAACGTGGCTTGGGGTGGGGGCATTATGAAGGGTCTCCCTTCTCGCAGCACCCGTGAGTGAAGCCACCAGAGGAGGGAGTCCCTGCAAACCCTGCTCAGTGGAATAGGGGTGTTCAACAGATGTAGCAACAAAGACCATTGGACTTGGAGGGTCCATTGCAGAATCCTCATTCGTAGACGTGCGTGTAGACAAAGACTGATTGCCACCGCCATAGACCCTAGTGCTCTCAGGACTAACTCTGCTGAAGGAGCCGGGTTCTGAAGGAGGGCTAATACCTGATAAGACAAGCTGTTCACCCTGTCCTGAGTTAGTAGGGCTCGAGAGATGCGAGTGTCCAATTTGACCCCTATAAATTCCAGAACCTGCACAGGATGAAGAAAGGACTTTTGAAGGTGTACCGAGATGCCCAAACTCCGGGCAAGAGTTGGAGCATAATCCCCAGCAACACACAGTTGATGCCTGTTGGAGGCGGTGAGGAGCCAGTCGTCCAGGTATGGAAAGACCTGAATGCCCTGGAGTCTCAGGTGGGTTGCAACCACTGCCATGACTTTGGTGAACACCCTGGGGGCTGAGGTGAGGCCGAACAGAAGAACCCTGAATTGATAATGACTGGCTCTCAGCCGGAAACGGAGAAACCTCCTGGATCGTCTGTCCATCAAAATGTGGTAGTATGCATCCTTGAGGTCTATGGAGCACATCCAGTCATTCTCCCGAAGGAGGGGGAGAATTGATTGAAGAGTGACCATCCGGAATTTCTCTTTGGGAATAAACAGGTTCAGGGAAGAGAGATCTAGAATCAGTCTTAAGTCCCCCGTCTTTTTTAGCACCAAAAAGAACCTGGAGTAATAGCCCAAGCCTAACTGGTCTGGGGGGATGTGCTGGATGGCTCTTTTTTCTTGTAGCTTCGAAATCTCTGAAGTTGCCACCTCCCTTTGATCGGTTGGGACATCGGGGAGGCGCTTCATGGGAGGGGGAAGATTTAGAAAGGGGATGGAATAACCTCTGGATATGATTCGGAGCACCCATCGATCTGTCATGATGGACTCCCAATTTAGTAGGTGCTCCGACAAATGCCCCCCAACTGCCTCCAGAGAGGGCCAGTCGGGTAAGCCCTCAGGGCTGTTGCGCGGGTGTATCCGAGAACGGTTCTCTAGACCCAAAATTACGCGCCCCCCCCTCTGCCTCTGGGCCGGCGTCCGCCTTGTCCATCTCTGCCTCTGAAGGACGAGGGGTCCGAAGCTGGACAGGACTGCTGAGACTTCCGGAACCACATCTTCTTTTGTCCCCTCTGATTCCTCAAAAAGGATCGTTGGGGATTAGAGAAGCGGACTCCGACGGCAGACTCTGTCTTCCCGTCCTTCTCACTTTGGACGAGCGTCTCGCGTACGGTCTTGCCAAAGAGCGAAGAACCATCAAAGGGCGCATTCACGAAGGACGCCTTAAAGGGTTCCGCAAAATTGCAAAGGCGGAGCCAGGCGTGACGCCGCAAGATGGCCCCGGCTCCGCTAGCTCTAGCAGCTCCCTCCATAGCATGGGAGAGTAGCTGCATAGATGTGTTCGAGATAGACTTCAGAGTGGCCATACGAGTCGAGAAAGTGTTCTTATCCTCGACCGTCATCGACTCCAGGGGAGCTGCAGCGTATTCCTTTATTAGGTCTCGCTATAGCCTGATAATGTGTGCCATGTAGTTCAGCGCTCTTACAGAGAAGGTGGCTGAAGCAAATATCCACTTCCCAATGCGGTCCAACGCCCGAGATTCCTTATCCGGAGAGTGGACCGAGGAACTCTCCTGCACAAGTTCATTCTTCGTGGCAGCCGCCCCCAACATGGCATCCACAGGTGAACCCTTAGACCAGGCCTGCCTATCAGGGGGAGGGCTAAGAATTTTGTCCGGCCGTCTTGGAATTGGCTCCATGGTGTTGGGCTCCTTCCACGCCCTGGTAGTAATTAAGTCTACCAGGGGGTCAGCCAGAGGGGACACCCAGGAGGTAGACGGGCCTGCCTCAAATGCCTCCAGAAACATGGACTTGTCCGAGGAAGGTTTTTGGGAAGACCACCCCCCTCTAATTCACAACATTTCCATGATGTCTCCAAAGGAGACATCCTCAGGGGGTGACCTTGGGGAACCTTCCCCTTCATCCAAATCCGTGTCTGTCATGAGGGACTCAGGGGAGTCCAGGTGCCTCCTTTTACACTTCCATTGGCGAGGAACCTCCTCAGTGGGACTATCCGAGGAGCGCTCACCTACGGGGTCCTGTTCCTCTAAGGGAACTAACTGGAGGGTTTGAGCAGGCTGTCCCAGTGGTCGGATGATGGAAGATAGACCCAAATGCATAGGGGGAGCGGGATCCGACGCCCGGACCGGGGATCTGGAAGACCTCGACAGAACCCTCTCCACTACCTCAAAAGCCGAAGGCGAGCCACTTTCCCCAGGCTCCGAAAGCAGTCTCCTCGGCTCCGAAGCAGGGATCGGTGTCGGAGCCGAAGCGGTCAGATCCGAGAGGGAAGTGTGCTCTGACCTGAAGGGTGCCGAAGACACACCAACCCCCATGGATCTGACGCTCAGCTTTCGGCCCCGAGAGCTAGGATCCGACACGCTCGAGGGTACAGTCGACATCAAAGCTACCAGAGCTATCGGCGCCGACAAATCCCCGCCTCCGAAAGGGCCCGGATTCGATGACTCCAAAACCCGAAAACGGGTTAGAGAATGAGTGATCAGAGCCAAAAGGGGGACTGCACTCCCCCCCTGAGGGGGGGAGGCAGGAGCATCCCCATCTGCATCTGTGTCTGCAGAAATCAACACATCATCCGATCCATCCATTGGTCAGGCTTCTCGTAGACCTAGAAGACGTCATCGAGGCGGGCCGGGAGGGCCGCCTCGACGACCTCGAGGGAGTCCAGTACTCCTCCTCTGGCACCGGCGAGAAACAAGGTGAACGGAGCCAAGAGGGAGGGGATCCGGAGGCCCTCGTGGAGAGACTAGAGATTTTAGATGGCAGGGCTGAGGGATGAGTCTCAGCCCGCCTTTTATGACTTTTGTGCTTCTCCTTTTCCTTATGTCTCTTCTCTCTAGAAGAGGCAGATGAGTCCCCTGAACTCTGCGCAGCAGAGGGAGGTTGAGTCCCAGGCAGAGTGGGGGGACCTAAAGGTACTGGGGCTGCGGTAGCAGCCTGTGCCTTAGAGGGAGAGGAAGAAGAAGTGTCCTGCGGTAACAAGCCTGCCAGGATCAACTTGTTCTTCCTATCCCTGATGGCCTGGGGGTTAAACGCTGCACATATCTGGCAGCTAGTGGATAAGTGGGCAACCCCCAGACACAAAACGCACTGAGTGTGGCCATCAGCCGGGGAAAGCTTATGGCCACACTCAGTGCACTTAGAAAAGACGGCTTTGGGCCCTTCAGCCATCACAGTAACACACCCAGACACTATAGGGGTGGGACAAAAAACGACGACTATAAACTAAAAATTACCACAAAAAATAAAACTAAGGCTATAACTCGACGAAAGGGAGCTAAACCGCTCACACACTAACAAAAAAATAAACTTTTGTCTAACTTTTGACAAGATACACTGAAACGATCTCACCCAAGCCTAAAGAGCTCTTCACTAGTAGTTTCTTTCAGCCGCGGCAAATTCGATCTGAGGAAAGGCAGCATGCAGCAGGGGATTATGGGTAAATTGGACGAGCTAGGAGCTCTGATCTTTTAGCTAGTAAAGCTGCTGGCTCAGATCCGAGTTCGGATCCAATACCCACAGGTTGCAGAGCAAATGAAGTAACTACTTCAGATACAATATTAGGCAGAAGATCATGGGGACCATTGGATGGTTGGCCACATACACTTTTAAAAAGACATACTTGAAGTTCTTTCATCCCTTTTTAATCTCCTAATAGTGCTAAACTCCCTAATCAAGCAGGGCTGTATATGAAAACCATAAGTTAAATTTGTGTCTACACATCCGGTCTATCAAGACTAGCCTTAAATGTATCCCAAGCAGTAGTCTGACCTGTAGTGTTGACGTAGTCCACATGCTAGGAATAAGTTGACTTAGGAATGTATCCCTCTAGTGAGACTTGTTTATTTGTTGGGGTATCTTTAAGTCTCTAGTGCAGATGTTTGTAGAGCTGTTTGTATCTGTTGGGATAGTTGAAGTATTTAAGGCTTTTAATTTCCTTGGTTAAAAGTCTTTAAAGTCTTTCAGGCCTTCCCAGTTCAGCAATATGCTTGGATCTGTATACACTAAAAGGGGCATTGTGTTCTACGATGAATCAGATATGGGTAGAATGCAGTCCTACTATGACTTGGAAATGAACTGGTTCAAATAGAAGAATGTCATGACTATTGGTGGAAATATGACGCTTGAATAAAAGAAGGAGCTGCCCACATAAGTATCCAGATCTCTTCTGATTGTGTCGATCTGGAGAGGAATACCATTTGTAGCACATGAAATTGGAGAAGCCTTTTTGTTGAATGCAACTTTTTTTTGGCATTTAGTTATATGTGCTGGTAATTAGTTTCTGTTATTTTTAAAGTCAGAAAAGTAGGCATAGTCTAAGGTATGCATTCACTTCTCAAAATTCCTGACAATGTATTTCTTTCATCACTTGAGAGAGTAGTAAGATGCACCATCTTGTTTGAGTGGCTAAGAATGGAAAGAAAAGAAATAGGTGGAACTGAAAGATTTTAAATGGAAACATGCACTGCTCATACACTCTGATTAACTGGAGTTATGGAAAAAGTCATACCAGAAGACAAAAACGTCACTTTTTGTCTTAATGAGTTCCTTTGTCTCTTGACCCTCATTAATTATGCTACAGCTGAACTGTATAATAGACTGCTGGTGTTGTATCCGCTATATCATTTAATTTCATCAAAAGCTAAAATTACAGTAGTATCATTTTAATTTTTGTTCTGTGCTATTTTGCAAAAGTTAATAAATGTGTCAAACATTTATTTCTTTATTTATTTACTTCAAGACATACTTATTTTTTGTTGCTTGGTGGGTGGTACAGTGGCCCACCTGTTAATATTACTATCTCATGGTGCTTGATTCTTCAGTTTAGTTCTGGGTTGAACATCATTTTCTGTGCAAAACTTGCATGCCCTCCTCATGTCCATATGGGTTTTTGCTCCAGTTTCTTCAAGGTGTGTGTGTGTGTGTGTGTGTGTGTGTGTGTGTGTGTGTGTGTGTGTGTGTGTGTGTGTGTGTATTTTGTAATGGCCTGACATCCTGTCCTGCAATACTTTCTCTGCCTTGCACCAACAAAGCATCAGGACAGGTGTTAGCTCCCCTACAAACCTAAATTTCAGTAAATTATTAGTCAGAGGAAGAATAAATGACTAAGTCATTGTTTGAAAAAAGTATTCCATTTTATTAAGGAGTTGGCTAAATCACTGAGACAAGGCATTATTTGAGGTATGACCTGGATAGCAGAGCTTCAGATGAAAACCTGTATTGCAAACACATGGAGGTTTACAAAAGCCACTTAGCATATATTGTTACAAATGTACCAGCCCCCCTGTGTACTCTCTATCCTGTCTATAGTTACTCTATCATGGTGATTTACAACAACCACTTAACATATATTATTACAAATGTATCACCTCTCTGTGTACTCTCTTGCATGTCTACACCTACTCTGTCATGGCGGTTAAAGCTCAGAGACATTGAAATGTATCATAAGCCAAGTTTTAGACATTTAATTTATGTCAGACACTGCAGTTATGGAATTGATTCTACTGCCTCTGAGGCTACAACACCCATAACTCTGCCCTGCACACCATCTCCTGCACCTGGACTTGACAGCCTTCATTTCTCAGTTTGATCTCACTCAGGCGGTGATCACACTTCTCTGTGTCTACTCAAAACCACAGCTGATATGAGCCCCCTTACTGCTCTTGAATAATATTCCAGCAGACTTATGAGATGGTTTTGGCAGTTTGGCACAGAGGTTAAGACTATGGCTGATAAATATACATATATATGCATGTATCTGTGTATGTATGCATATATATATATATATATATATATATATATAGAGAGAGAGAGCGAGCGCAAGAGCGAGCACTGATCTCCATTGACCTTTCTCAGGCTCAGTCCTTAAGCAGTGTCTTGTTAAGTGACTTGTTCTGAGTCATACAGTTAAGCAATGGGAGCTGAAGGCATCGAGCCTTGCACTACTGGACTACAGGAAACAGCTCATTAATAGTTCCTTAATTGTCTAAGCCTAGATATATAGCACGTAGTAGTCCTGGGTTTGATTCTCACCCCCTCAGATTGCCTACTCTGTGATACTTAGCAAGTCACTTAACTACACAGTGTTTGCAACTGAGCCTAAAATGGGTCCTTGTGGAACACTGCTTTGCCCCACTCAGAGAGTATATTTATACAGATGCATAGATATGAACTCTTTACTTACATTTCACCCAAACTGAACATGCATCTTGTGCCTAGGGTTTACTTGCTGTTTTACTTAAGCTAAACTTCTATAACAGTTTGTATCGCAGAACAGAAACTTTCTGCTAAACTTTTTGCATATTTTATTCATGCAAGGCTGAATTTCTAAATGAGCATTGTTTAAATTGTCTAGGTATTGGCAAGGCATACATGGCCATTAGATTAAAATAGACTTGAAACTCTTATGAATCTGTGAATCCTATAAATTAACTATAGACGAAACTCCACGTTAAGGGTGAATGCAATGAACCACATCTCAACAACTTTTAATTTAATTTAATAAATGGTACTGGTAAATTATAATTTTATTATTGTGAATATGTGGTTTCAGTTTTTTAACTTCTTAATATCAAGGCCTTCTAGCTCATCGTTCGTAAGAACATTAATAGGATACACCAACCATTACGTTACCTGTATAACTAATGACAAAGAGAAGCTCATGGGAGTGCACAAGCACTAATGCTGTACCTACAGGTCATTCTTAGTGTAGAGTTTTAACAATGCAGCCAGTTAAAGCCTAACCTGAAAGGCGTCATGCATTTACTTTGATGAGATCACACTTTTGGGAAGTGAAGTTTACACCTAATAATAAAAGTAGAGAAGTAAAACTGCAAGTAAAAGAGGTATTTTAGTTTTAGTAGAAATATCATCATTTCACCAGATACATTAACACACACACACACACACACACACACACACACACACACACACACACACACACACACACACACACACACACACACACACACACACACATACACACACTGACACGCATCCATTACTAAGACTCTCTACCTATTCATACTTCCCACAAGTCATGCCAAGTAGTAATCCTGCAACTCACATGCTCTCTCTCGTATACACACACACACAAACAAACACACACACACACACACACACACACACACACACACACACACACACACACACACACACACACACACACACACTCACACATTCCTTTGCGTACCCTGAATAAGACTGCCACTGCTGCACGACTGCACCAGCGGGGCCTGGTCATCATGTTTTTTTTTATGCCGTGGCTTTGACTTGGCGTTTGGGTTTGGCATGACCATCAGAGATTCTTGTCGTCTTTGCCTCTGTTTCTTCTTAAACAAGTGGAGCTAAGTGAGAAAAAAAAGAGATCAAAAACCCAAGTATTTATGTATTGTTTCATGCCACAGCAAAAGATACAAACATGGTTCTAATTTAAAATGTCAAGATTAAAGTACTTATACCAAAGAAAACTCTAGAAAACCACCTCTCTTTGTTAAAGTGTGATGAAAATAACATTCAGCACAAGCAATATAAAAAGTGCTGTTAAGCTACTGAATTCACAATTTCAGTTCCGGTATCAATTAAAATAGGTGAGGGATCACAGATTATGTAATTGAAAAATACAGCTGGAGTCCAGATTGCTTATGCTCAGTTTCATCATTTTGTATCATCAGTTTTTTATGATTTAAAATGCTGAAAAGTAAATTTAAAAAACTGATTTAATTTACAGACAGCATTTTATTTATAATTTAATAAAACTAGCTAAGAGGGCCAGTAATGGAAGCATTTCAGTCATGACCAGGGCTAAAGTGGAAGGGTATATATAATATGTGCATGGACAAGTTAGTCTAGTTAAGTAGCATATATTTGTGAAGAAACTGAAGGCCAAGAGAAAAGACTGTGCAGACACAAGAGCACACAGACTCCACACATACAATGACCAGAAGTCAGAACTGAACCCCAGACCTTGGCAGTGTGATGAACAATCTTACCAAGAAGTTGCAGTGCTGCCCACAATGTGAAAACAACACCACTTTCACTTACATACAGAATCAAAATCTTTTACATCTTTTTTTGGAGAATTGAAACTTTCCACATTTTTTCTTTACTTTTGAAGACATTCTGATAATGATGGATTCTTTCCCTTTCAAATGGTTCTAAGGCATAGCCCAAATGACCTGTGCTTGATTAGGTGCATGGGTGTCTGAGGGACCAGGTAAGCCTGAGTAAGCAAGGATAATTCACTCATTTGGGGGGCAGGGTAACAGCTAGGCCCGATGTATTGGAGACACATAGCTGTGGCCAGGATAAACACCCACCAGTAGTGGCCGTGTTGACTTATACTACATTGGGCAGGAACTTCCCTTCTAAGTCAGGGATTGTGAAGTGTGTGTGTGAGCATGTCCACCTCTTCCTCTGGTCTTGTAGCCATTGTGAATCCACAGCTAGCTTAGGATAGGCCACTGAGAGGGATCAGATAGCTGACACACTCCCTACCACCTGCCTCATCGCTGGGAAATGTCTGGGTTGATAATGACTCCCAGGCATGAACAGGTGGGCTGTAGGGATCTTTTCTAGCATTCGGATGCCGGGATCTGGTCAAAGGAAAATGAATTATCCAAATCCATACAAGTAGTGGAATCTTCAGGCAGCATCTCTCCTAGGTGGGGAAATAAAAATGACACAGAGAGAGAGAGCAATATTTGCATATGACATAATTCACATAAAATTAAGCTAAATAATAAAAGCTGTAGTCAGAAGAAATGAGACAGAGACATTATCACCAGTAGCATTATTACAGCTGCCAGTGAAAGAAGATATGACAGTCTCAAAGAAAGGTCAAAGATATCTTTAAATATGCAGCACTTTTGCGCAAGAAGAGCTCTAGTTCTAGAGAAAAGTTCTGCTGTATCATGGTTCTCCAGCTACCTCTTAAATAGTTTTCAGGCTGTAAGATGGCTATCAAACTACTTTCCCTTTCTTCCAGTCCAAACTGGGGTGACCCAAGGCTCCATCTTTGGTCCCCTACTTTTCAACATCTTTATTAATGACTTCCACTCTTCCCGTCCACTCTCTACCCTTATACAATATGCTGACGACTCTACAATTATCTCCTGCTCTGACAGCATTGCAAGCCTTCATACCCTCACCCTAGCATCCCTCCACTCCATTGAAAGATGGCTTACTTCCCACCATCTTCTACTAAATCCTAAGAAAACTAAACTCCTCTTGGTTCTCCCTACCTCCCTTCAATATAATAAATCTTCCTTCTCTGTGTCCTCCCTGAATAATACTACCATATCATCTGAACCCCACACCAAACTCTTAGGTGTTATAATAGATGACCATCTCAAATTCGACCTACACACTCAGCAGTGCATAAAACAGACACATCAAAGGCTGGGTCTGCTTTATAAACATAATAAATACCTTACAAATACCTCCAGAGTCTCCCTTGCACAAGCCTTTCTACTCCCGACTCTCCTCTATGCAGCCCCTATTCTCACACACCTCCAATCAAATATTCTTACTACACTTGAGCTTACCTATAACAAAATAGCTGAATTTGCGTACAACCTATCTTACCGCACCCACCATTGCATCGCACTAAGAAATCTGCAGTGGCTGGAATTTCACTACCAAACCCTAATACCACAACTTCTCTTGGCTCATTCAGTTCTACATCAACCTTTTTCCTGTCCTTCTCTCTCCACTCTCATCAAGCCCTATACTCCCAAACGCTACCTCCGCAGCTCACAACAGAAACTTCTCCAAGTACATAGGCCCAAAAGAAATATTGGAAAAGTACTTTATAGCTATTCCATTGCAAATGCCTGGAATAAACTACCCCACAATGTCAGATGTATTACTGAAACAAACACCTTTAAAATAGCAATTAAAGACTCCTTCCAGAAATCATGGACATGCCTCTGTCAGGACCCAACATAAGCTACCTCCACTACCACTGAATGCTGCCCCCTTAGATAATGTCATGCTTAACCTGTTACAAAGCGCTCCTGCTCTCTGCTCTTTTTAACTTGTACTTCTTATACTCCTACTGTTTCTCTGCTACACTTTACCAGCACCGACCTTACATATCTCGGTGCTTTTTCACTTCATATATTCTTTACTAAAGCTAATTCTCTATATACCTCTTTCCTTCTCTACAAGGTCACTTCCTAAATTTACTTATAACTTATCTTACTTTGTTATTATCAGACATTTATCTGGGTTAGTCCCTGATGATAATTTCTCCAACTTACTTGTACTTTTCCCATTTTTCTACAGAATTTATATAAAAAAAACTAAACTTAGGTACAGATTTCCTTAGTTATCCATTGCTTAATTCATATTTTATCTCGTTTTATTTCATTTTTAGTTGACTTGTAACAAATCTCTGTGCTAATAAATGTCTATGCATTGCAATACTGGAGCTTTTCTTCTCAGGTCTCTGCTGAAAAATGGCTTTGCCCAGTCAGACCAACCCGGTTAACAAATGTCAAATAAATAAATAAAAAAGAGATTGTTAGCATCAAATAGCATTAGACAAAAGGGGAAATCAACAAACAAGACAGGGAGAGAGCTGCTTTATCTCTGAAGACCATAATGCAAATGTTGAAACACATAACCAAAATGGTACAGAAGACAATCCCATGAGGTCTTACAAAGAAAAGATACAGATACTTGAAAGCAAAACATCACCAAATGAAGCAAAGCAACATTAAAGTGCTTAATCAATAATATATGCACCACTCAATTACATAAAAATAAAAACATGCAAGCCACTCTGTATAGACTGAAACTTGTAAAATTCCATAATTAGCACTTCCATTGCAAAGTGAATGTAGTTTCTTCAGACACAGAATGAAATTATTAAACCATCTAATTAACATGTGCAAACTGAAATGCTCCTGGGGATTGCATCCAACAGAATAACAGTAATCTTAAAATATTCTAAATCCATGTTAAATATATATACAATAAAAAACAATGGCAAACTGCAATAAAATAAAAATGTAATGTTACCAAAGAAATCTGACACCATAAGCATTCAAATCACTCAGTTCTTTTCTTGTTAAAATCCACCATAAGCGCTTTTGTACACTGTTAATATTGTGAATTTCATGAGATCTGATGAAGTTCACAATACTGACAGTGGGTGAAAGCACTTATGGTGGATTTTAACAAGAAAATAATGGAGTGATTTGAATGTGTTGGTGGCAGATTTCTTAGGTAACAATATGTTAAAATATATACAGATAGAATACTTAATATCATAATGTCCTAGATCTTAAATGACACATTCAACTCCAACTTTACCCCTCTCTCACCCTCAACCTACCATCAGGAAATATCATCAAATATAACTCCTCCTGTTATCACTAGAGAACACGTCCTTAATGTTCTCTCTAAAGCCAAGAACACTGCATCAATGAGCCCAGACAATCCCAAGATGCCTTCTAAATAGCCCTCCAAACAAGCTTTATGCCCATGATGAAGAACAACAACAGTCATCCCTCTGCACAAAGGTGAGCCATTTACATACCCTGGACACTACAGACCCATAAGTCTCACTAGTCTCGTGTGAAAAGCCATGGAAAGAATTGCCATGGAAATGATCAGTAATGACATAGGAAACCTCCAGACACTGGACCCAACCCAATTTGGTTTCAACAAGAGCAGGTCATGCCTACTCAACCTAATGGACTTCTTTGAGAAGGTCATCAAAGCAATAGATGAGGGAAAAATGGTTCATACTGCTTACCTTGACCTGGCCAAGACATTTGACACAATACCCCATTTGGGCATTTTTGACAAACTTAAGAGGTTAGGTACAAAACATTATGTGACCCAGTGGATAACAAGCTGGCTCACAGATACGACCCAGGAAGCTAGAAATGAGGAGTCCATCTCTATAAAGAGGTCAGTCATAAGCGAAGTCCCTCAGGGATCGGTCATGAGACCACTCCCTTTTTGGCATTTACTTCTCTGAAGTCAAGGCCAGTATCAATGGCCTCTGGCTAACTAAATTTGCAGATGATTGCAAATCAGGAGCTGTCATTGAATCGCCCACCATCACAAATGTTCTTTAGGAAGGGTTGATACAGACAAACAACTGGTGCCAGAGCCATGGACTAAAACTAAATGTCAAGAAATGCATATTAGTATCCTTTGGGAAGTCATTCAGCCCCTGGTAACTATCATACTGGCAACACACTCATAAGAGTAGACCCCAGTAGTCAGGGTCTTTGGAACACACATACACAGTAATCTAACCTTTGACCATCACTTGTCTACAGTAGTGAGGAACTCATTTTATTTTCTGCAACTTATAAACAAAGGTATGGCATCTAGGACCAAGGAAGTCGTTGTTGCACTGTATATGGCATTCATTAAACCTGTCACTGAGTACAGCACCCCCTCTGGTATGTACCTAACCATTCATATCCAACAATTGGAATATCCACAGAGATTCATCAGTAAAAGAATAAAGAGTGCAAGTAATATGTCCTCTGCAAAACATCTCAAGGCCCTCTCCCTGTATTCTCTCAACTACAGGCTGTTGAGGGGAGATCCATACCTGGCATGCAAGACATTGTCAGACCCCACTCTGAAGGAACTCCTGCATAATCGCAAAACAAACAGCACCAGATTTAAACATTCAAAACACTTAAATCTTGCCTCTGATATAAATAGGACCTGCTGGAGAGATAGGTATTTATCCCAGAGACTAACCCTTCTCTGGAACAGGTTCTCCATACATGTGAAGCAGAGTTCCCCCTACCCAATTGAAGTGTAACTTGGACAATTGTATGGGGAACAGGAAATTCATCCCTGGTTTGGTGCCTATGTCTCTAATGGACACAGGCAGCCTATAAATTGTTCATCTCCCAAGCTCTTGCTTGTAAATGTTTCATCTTCCAAGCCCATTCTTAGAATTATGGATATCAGAATTTGTCAGAGATTTGGGATGCATAGCTAGGAATAAAAAGGCCCTTGTGGTCATTAGCCTAGTAAACACCTATGAACCTATGACAGTTAAAATTAATGTAATTTAAGACAGCAATATTACTCCATTAAATACTTCCACCTTCTCTAATTCTTTTTCTACATCTTCACCTTTTAAACAAAAACTCTTGCTTTAAGACATAAAAAACAAGTCTTTTAAAATCCTGGCATTTTAAGCCTAGCAATGTTATCCCATTAGGCATCCCAACTACCCTCACCAGTCATGATTTTTATTCCTGTACTACCCATTTGTAAGTGACTGTTTCTGGGGTCACAGCAGTGAGCATTGAAAGGGGACACTGCCACAGGATAGATCATTTTGGGTAACACAGGGGGTAGTTCTGAGGTAAATGCCCTTACTCCCATCCATCGATGTAAGTTGTAGAACTGGGCTTTGTTTTACATGGATGGAGTGTCTGTTCCAGAGTAGTTGTATCATTTGGGATATGTATCTGTCCCGCCACACCATTTTGTTTATGTTGCAGAAAAGGTTAAGGTCGCTGGATAAGATATTTCTAATACCATTTCACTTGTAGATGTGCAGTAGGGCCATTAGTACTGGATGAGAAGATGCCTTATGGGCCAGCCACAGATCTGCCTATATAAACAGATTTGTCTATGTAAATCACATCACTTTTTCTACACTGTAATGATATATCTTGTTCCTTGAACCATAAGAATATCATTTTTCTGGCCCCATCACTTCACTCAAAATGCCTGACCCTACCACTTTTACATTCACCTGAGCTACCACCAACTCAAGCTGATGAGGCCAAGGTTTAATGTGTCATCTGAAAGACTGCACTCAGCAATTTGAAAAAAATCACATGGAAAAGGAATAAAATCCACAGCTTTCTGCTCTCCCAACACAAAAGACAAGTGCATTAGCTCCTGAGCTGATGATAATGCTGTGTCACTATTAGGTAAGTATATATACTGCTCTCCCAACACAAAAGACAAGCGCATTAGCTCCTGAGCTGATGATAATACTGTGTCACTATTAGGTAAGTATATATACTGCTCTCCCAACACAAAAGACAAGCGCATTAGCTCCTGAGTTGATGATAATGCTGTGTCACTATTAGGTAAGTATATATACTGCTCTACCAACACAAAAGACAAGCGCATTAGCTCCTGAGCTGATGATAATGCTGTGTCACTATTAGGTAAGTATATATACTGCTCTCCCAACACAAGACAAGTGCATTAGCTCCTGAGCTGATGATAATGCTGTGTCACTATTAGGTAAGTATATATACTGTAGACAATGACCGAGCTGTAGCATCTCTTACTTGATGTATACTGCCACTCATCACATTTCCTTTTATGATGCAAATAACATTTTATACTTCTATCTTTTCATGTAGATAACTAGGTTCTTCAACCGCCGTTTTACTAATGTTATCTTTCCCCAAGACTATTTAATAATTCTTCACAATTTATCTGATAATGTTGTTATCTGTTGTGCATGTCATATCATAACTAGGGGTCAAGTATTTTCTTCTTGATCTCTAGTCCCTCTGCATCCCAAGCAAGGATCGATAATCTAAACCTGTCTTGTTGTCTTCAAGCAACTGCTGCTGAGATATCTTTAACCACGTAGTTATGGCAACTTGTGTCTTGAGAATTCCCCAATCACGTCCATGGTTTCTCTTCAAACATTCTTAGCCCCTGGTGTTAGCCATCTGGCCCTGACAGACTGGTCTTTAACTACAGTATAGATCATGTATTTCACCTGCATACTATCAAAACTGAAATAACAGCAATCACAAATCTGTTTCGTAAATATTTAATGAGTAACTTATTAGTCAGCATATCATTGTTTTTCATTCAAATAATCAAAGCTTGATTGCATGAGGTACAAAATGTCAAGCCTGATTGATCGAGCTTCAACCAACTGAAATTCAATATTTGCAGTGTTGAATGTAATCTCCATCAGGACTCAGTGGTAAGCATGTCCAGGAGGGAATTGCAAACTGAGTTTGGGATGTGACACTTGTAGGATCCATGGTAAAGGTCATACTGAAGTTTTGATGGATTGAAGTTTGATCAAGTAGTCTCAATGTAGTGCAGTTTCAGTATAAGACATATACATACACACACACGCACACACACACACACACACACACACACACACACACACACATACACACACACACACACACACACACACACACACACACACACACACACACACACACACACACACACACACATACACACATACACACATGCGCGCACACACACACGCAGGCACACGCATACACACACATGTCTATACCTACATACACTTATACAAATATGTATATATACACACACGCATACACATACATACACTCACACTCATATGTATATCAGCTCAAAATGCAAACACTAAACTACCAGAGGCTCCCCGCCTCTCTGCATGCACTCAGGAAAGTCAGACAGAGACAAAGAATAAAAATAAAAAAATACAATAGAATCTGTGAGTTGAATGCTTTTAAGATCTTTTCATATTTGGAATCATTGAAAACTACTAACCGTAACAGAACCTAAACATTAAATAATGTAAACAATCAGTCAATATTCTATAAAACATTGTCCTTATTTTATCTGTGGGGTGTGTGTGTGTGTGTGTGTGTGTGTGTGTGTGTGTGTGTGTGTGTGTGTGTGTGTGTGTGTGTGTGTGTGTGTGTGTGTGTGTCTGAGTGTGTGTGTGTCTGAGTGTGTGTGTGAGCACGCGCGCATGTGTGTGTGTGTGTGTGTGTGTGTGTGTGTGTGTGTGTGTGTGTGTGCATGTGTGTGTAACCCCACTCAACTCTGCTCAGAAATGTTCAAAAATGAAAGACATATGGCAAACAGTAAATTACATCTGATACCTTTGTACCTTTGCAAAGGAATGGAAAGAAAACATGTACTAAAATTCAAATGATTTTCATTTCTCCTTAATTAATTTACTTTGGTGAACTACATTATAACAGGATGCATAGAAGGATAAAATCTTGTCTATTGCCCTGGTGACCCAAGTTTAAGTAGCATCTTAGGTGCTTGACAGCACAGGTGGGATGGGTGAACATGCCCATTCTCTGGAGATACGGGGCATGCATGCAGGGGCACATGTATGCAGGTTGATTTCTCTGTTAGAGACAGACGAAACAACCACATGGTTCCTCCTGTCCTGCTGACATCAGTCACTTGCAAAAGTGAGGTCCAGTTCAGGAGGATCTATATTATATACACGAAAAATCAAAATGCTGAATGCTCACATGAGCATAAATGCAGAAATTCGAAATCGCTATTGTGGGGGGCTGTGCCCCCCACACCTGCCGCTAAATAAATATTCCAACTCCAAGATCACACTACAGTGAGGAAAGGGCAAATATTCCAATCCTCACTGTACTGCGATCCAAAAAAAATAAACATCAACTTCCTGCATTTACACTCATGTGAGCATTCGACATTTTGACTTTTCGTCAATGTAAAGTAGACCCATTCAGGACTGGTGCCCATAGCACTCACCATTCGTGGGTTGCCACTAGCTGGAGGGATGGGGTTAGAATATGATGAAGAAAATTGAAAATCAGCCCTGATAGCTGTCTAAATTATGGCTGTCCTGGTTAATCCTCATCTCTGATGAGAAGGGGACAAATCAGCTGATTGGCTGGATAGTGCTAAGTATAAACAGGGAGACAAAGTGAAACAGAAAAATGTAAACCATATTCATCCACACCTGAGAAGTAAAACTAGTCAGTCATATTGTCTTATCTGAGGGGCTGATTATAGATAGCTTGTTGAGCTTTGATCACTTGCTAAATGGAAATCAGAATAGCTCATGTGAGACAATATACTGGGAAGTCACAGTGCATTAACCAACAACATTTGTATGTATTGTGTGCTAACGCTTTGTTGTACGATAATAACCCCATATTTCAAAAGCTTTATGAGGCATGCTCTAGTTTGTTGTTTATCACAGTGTGATGAGCAACACTTTTAACAATTTGCATAAGGGAAAAAGCAGCCTGCAAGTTTTGTCAAATCCCAACAGCTAAATTAGGTAATTACTAAAGTGCTAGAAACATGAAATCAGAGATAACAGCTGGAGATGGTACTGTCAGCCATAAACAAGGATTTTTTTATTTGTTAATTGCAGTTCTGTGTTTAACCACAATAAAGTCTTTACCCATCTACTATATACAGTGTTACTTGAGACAGATCTAAAGAAACAGTGTATTCAACTACAATATGGTTTAAAAGAGTATATATACACCACCGGAGGTAAGACACAGCTGCAAATCGATGAAAACAGGAACAAAACCAGTCGATCAAAAAAGTAGAAAATCCACTATTTATTTCAACATAGAACAATTTCTGTGGATACATTGATCCATCCTGTGCTTTTTATCACCCTGATTTACACAAAGAATTTCATTTCAAGGAAGTTAGTAATTGTATGACCCCAAATGTTGTATACCTGGCACGGTGTGGGGCATGTGGTGCATTTTATGTTGGGAAAACCAACAGACCCCTACATGATAGGATGAGGGAACACTTCTATCACATTAGGAAGGGGTCCCCACATAATGCACTTGTCAAGCATGTCACTGAGTTTGGTAATTCTCACATGTTCACGTTTCAGGTGATTGAAGTTATTGCACGGAGCATCAGGGAAGGAGACATTATTACACATACTGAGTACAAGGAAACCCGTTGGATTGTTCTTTTAAGAGCAGACAGGGGTAGGGGCTTGAACGAAAGGGCCTCTATTAAGCCAATGTTGAAGAAAAGGAGATTGTGTAAATAAAGTTTATTTATTTATTGTTGTTTTTATTTTATGTAATCCACTCTGTGGATATATTATGGTTTCATTTTTGTATGTGATATCATGTTCTTTATTTAAGAATGTTTTTTAAGAATGTTTTTTCTTATGTTGTTTTGTTATTTTACGTTTTCATTTTACTTCAGTTTTTTAAGCTGTAGCTTTAATGGTTGATTGGTAG
Organism: Protopterus annectens; assembly: GCF_019279795.1. Classification (NCBI taxonomy): domain Eukaryota; kingdom Metazoa; phylum Chordata; order Ceratodontiformes; family Protopteridae; genus Protopterus; species Protopterus annectens. The sequence goes on from NC_056751.1 coordinate 753,101,190, forward strand.
ATCTTTTAATTGATTTGTAATGGGATGGCTTTATAGAAAGGTTGATGAGGTACACAGTTTATTAATGGTCTGATGAAGCTCCTATGCGAAAGCGCTTACCTTGTTCTATGTTGAAATAAATAGTGGATTTTCTACTTTTTTGATCGACTGGTTTTGTTCCTGTTTTCATCGATTTGCAGCTGTGTCTTACCTCCGGTGGTGTATATATACTCTTTTGTACATTTATTTACTTTATACCACTGAGGTTTTACCTAGTGGGTGCTGGCAGTCTTTATCTTCGTATTTGTGGTACAATATGGTTTAAATTCATGACTATCTGTCAGAATTACTTGAATATGAATTTCTTCTGTATGATAATAATGTACCTCAATAGCTATTAAGTCATACTCCCCTCTGCATGGTAATATGGGCACATCATTGCATTGTTCACTCAGAACCCCTTCTGCATGGTAAGATGTTACCTCATTACAGCCATTAAGTCATAATCCCCTCTGCATGGTAATACGTTATATCATTATAGCTATTAAGTCATAATCCCCTCTGCATGGTAATATGTTACCTCATTACAGCCATTAAGCCAAAATCCACTCTGCATGGTATTATGGTACCTCATTACAGCCATGCAGCTGGAGGCATCACTAGGATATAATGAGTTAACTTCTCATAGTAATTAAGTTTGGTCATGTAACGTACTCTCTGTATTTTTCTAATATTTGTATTATTTCTTGGAGCTTTCTCCTCAGGTCTCCGCTAAAAAAGGGCTTGTTGCCCAGTCGGACTAACCTGGTTAACAAATGTCAAATAAATAAATAAATAAAAAATAAATAAATAAAGCGGAAACATAAGGCACTAACAGCTTTTCCGGGGAGTAGGATTCGGCTTGTACAGGTCCAGAAGGAAAAACAAAAACTCCAAAACACTGACCTGGCAGTGACTGGAAGCCAGTGCAAATTCATAGTATTAAAACCATGTGGCATGACCTTGATCGCCTGGATGGAAGTATCTGCATATGATGTTAATTTTCAACATTAGTGATCATGTGACATGACCAGTAACTCCCAGTGAAAACTATGCGTGGGAGTCAGTCCAAATTCACTGTAATGGAATCATCTGACATGACAGTAAAAACCATGACTGAGAATCAGTCTGAATTCACAGTAATTGAATCATGTGACATGACCAGCAGCTCCCAGTAAAAGCCATGCCTGGGAGTCAGTCCGAACTCACAGTAATAAAATAATGTGACATGACCACAATCATCTGAATGGAAGTATCTGCATATGATGTTAATTTTCATGTGACATGACCAGCAACTCCCAGTAAAAGCTATGACATAATTTTGCTTTTGCTGTAGCTACACTGAACCCTTCCAAAAACGCATGGTGAAATACACTGCAATGCTCCAGGCAACAGGATATCCTTTGTGAGTCGCTGTTAAAAGAGGCACTGAAGGAATGAGAGAAATGAGATGAATAGCAGCGCAAATGGAGATACGCAGGCTTCAGTCACTGCCCCCACGAAGGAATGCATAAATACATGCTGCTACTTCTCTGGCAGTCAGACATGGATGTCTGTTAAAACCGAGGGCGTAAGGATATACATCAAGCTCAAGTTTACTAAACGGCTTAAAAACTAAGTGTGGTAAAAGTCAGTTATAAAGCATATAATTAAAGCAAACAAGTATCTGGCTGGATTAGGGTTAACTACCATGCATGATTAAGATAGCATAATCTGACTGTGCAACAGCATTGTAGCTCTGGGGTCTTTGGAATCTGATCATCTGGATGGAAGTATCTACGTATGATGTTAATTTTCAACATTAGTGAATGTAATAATAGTACTTTCCCTTCACATATGACCTGATTCCATTGTTTGGTCCATCTCTCTGATCTGCAATCCCAAAAACTTTTCACATAATTCTGCCCATCATCTGCTAGTGAAGGGAAGTTAACTGCACGTAAGTACAGAGAAATGAGTGACTTTTCTTTTTCTTTTAAAAAGCTAAGGAAAAAATGTTGCTTGTGAAGTCATCAGGTGCATATTTAATTTGCATTTTAGTGATCTTAAAATTCATACTTTTGAGGTCTGGTGACTTTTCTCACATTGAAATTTTGAAGTTTTGCACTAAACATCTTGTTATATCCGTTTCAGTCTTGATAACTTAAAAGGTGAATACTGTCCTCACCTATTTTCATTAATGTTAATTTCTGTGGATTTCATATAATATATTATTGAGTTTCATTTGTTAGGTTATTGCTGATTTTACTGGCATCTTCCTTATTTAATGTTATTTTCTAAAATGTACTGTTTTCTGCTTTCCTTACTGATTATAGATTCTCTCATAGGTTCATAGGAATTTACTAGGCTAATGACCACAAGGACCTTTTTAAGCCTAGCCATGCATCCCAAACCTCTGACAAGTTCTTGTACCTTTGATAATTGTAACCAGAGGCTCGGGAGATGAACCAATTACAGGTTGCCTTTATCCAGTATAGACAGAGGTGCCAAACCAGGGATGAATTTCCTGTTCCCCATCCAACTGTTCAAGTTACACTTGAATTAGGTTAGGGAGGAACTCTGCTTCACATGGATGGGGAGCCTGTTCCGGAGAATGATTAGCCTCTGTCTCCCCAGCAGGTCCTATTTATATCACAGATAAGGTTTAAGTCTATAGAACAAGTAATTCAGGTGCTGTTTGTTTTGCGAATATGTAGGAGGTCCATCAAAGTGGGGTCTTACAATGCCTTGTATGCCATGCGTAGATCTCCCCTCAACAGCCTGTAAGAGACACAATACAGGGACAGGGCCTTGAGATGCTCTGCACAGGACATGTTACTTAACGCCCTGTATTCTTTTAGTAAAGAACCTCTGTGAACGTTCCATTTGCTGGATATGCCTGGTTATGTACATACTAAAAGGGGCATTATACTCAATGATAGGGTTGATGTATGCCGAATACAGTGGAACAATGACTTCCTTGGACCTAGATGCCATACCTTTCTTTATAAGTTTTCTTTTTAAGTTTAGTTTCTTTATAAGCACGACTGAAAAAGCTAAGTCTGTTCTCTGTTGCATATCGCTTTCTCAGAGGCGATCTCTGTCTAACGTACAGAGCCATGTCCAACCCAGAATTGTTGAACATGCTCCATCTTAGCAAAACCAAATCTACTCGAGCTACACGCTCTAGGGATATAAACCTCAACACAACAATGAATAGAACATGTTGAAGGGATAGATTCCCTTCGCAGAGACTTCCCTTACTATGGAACAGGGTCCCGATCTACATAAGACAGAGCCCCTCACTATCACTCTTCAAGAGGTACCTTGATGAGTGAATGGGTAACAGAAAGTTCACACCGGGGATCACACCAACAGCACTACTAGATAGGGGCCAAGGGTACTAGCTGCTAGTACAAGGGTCTAGGGAACTACTAAAGGGGCGATGAATACCGCACAACGTGGCTGGGCTAATATATGCCTTCGGGCAGATAGCCCAGTACCAACCTATGAACCTATAAGTTTCACAACATAGAATGATTTCCTCACTACTGTAGAAACATGATAGCCAAAGGCTGATTTCTGTATGAAAGTTGCCAGGGGAGGATGACTTCTCAAAGGACACAATTATGCATTTCCTGGCATTTAGGTTTAGTCCACGAATCTAACATCAGGTATTTGTCTGTGTCAGTTTAACCTCCTACAAATTCCATCCCTGTAATGGTTTCCAGTGACTCAAATGCTGTCTGTTCTGCCTGGGTTAGTAAAGGACTGTACTCCCAACCATCTTAAGCTAATAGGAAGGGGTGCAAAAGAGATGCCACCCTTACATCTGGCTTTGGGGCATGAGTCTTGAGGTACCGACACCATACATCCTGTATTTAAGTGTCTAGGTCACCACTGCAACCAGGCAGCTCATGCAGATTGAGTCTGTGGGGCTACCAGAAAGGCTTAGTAGTTCAACTCAGACTTCTTGATTCAACTTTTTACTTTCCCCCAGATTTAGGAAGGCTTCCTAGCCAGAACTGAGGACATTCCTATTGGGTCATTCTGTTCCAAGGGAGCCACAGAAATACCTAGGGTTTTGAGCTTTTATGCACTGATTGATGCCTCGTGGAATCTATTATAATGGTGCAGGAGTACATCTAATATTAGTACAAGGTGGTGTGGGAGTACATCTAATATTAGTACAAGGTGGTGCGGGAGTACATCTAATATTAGTACAAGGTGGTGCGGGAGTACATCTAATATTAGTACAAGGTGGTGCGCGAGTACATCTAATATTAGTACAAGGTGGTGCGGGAGTACATCTAATATTAGTACAAGGTGGTGCGGGAGTACATCTAATATTAGTACAAGGTGGTGCGGGAGTACATCTAATATTAGTACAAGGTGGTGCGGGAGTACAAATAATATTAGTACAAGGTGGTGCGGGAGTACATCTAATATTAGTACAAGGTGGTGCGGGAGTACATCTAATATTAGTACAAGGTGGTGCGGGAGTACATCTAATATTAGTACAAGGTGGTGCGGGAGTACAAATAATATTAGTACAAGGTGGTGCGGGAGTACATCTAATATTAGTACAAGGTGGTGCGGGAGTACATCTAATATTAGTACAAGGTGGTGCGGGAGTACATCTAATATTAGTACAAGGTGGTGCGGGAGTACATCTAATATTAGTACAAAGTGGTGCGGGAGTACATCTAATATTAGTACAAGGTGGTGCGGGAGTACAAATAATATTAGTACAAGGTGGTGCGGGAGTACATCTAATATTAGTACAAGGTGGTGCGGGAGTACAAATAATATTAGTACAAGGTGGTGCGGGAGTACAAATAATATTAGTACAAGGTGGTGCGGGAGTACATCTAATATTAGTACAAGGTGCGGGAGTACATCTAATATTAGTACAAGGTGGTGCGGGAGTACATCTAATATTAGTACAAGGTGGTGCGGGAGTACATCTAATATTAGTACAAGGTGGTGTGTGAGTACATCTAATATTAGTACAAAGTGGTGCGGGAGTACATCTAATATTAGTACAAGGTGGTGCGGGAGTACATCTAATATTAGTACAAGGTGGTGCGGAGTACATCTAATATTAGTACAAGGTGGTGTGAGTACATCTAATATTAGTACAAGGTGGTGCGGAGTACATCTAATATTAGTACAAGGTGGTGCGGAGTACATCTAATATTAGTACAAGGTGGTGCGGAGTACATCTAATATTAGTACAAGGTGGTGGGAGTACATCTAATATTAGTACAAGGTGGTGCGGAGTACATCTAATATTAGTACAAGGTGGTGCGGAGTACATCTAATATTAGTACAAGGCGGTACGGGAGTACATCTAATATTAGTACAAGGTGGTGCGGGAGTACATCTAATATTAGTACAAGGTGGTACCAGAGTACATCTAATATTAGTACAAGGTGGTGCGGGAGTACATCTAATATTAGTACAAGGTGGTGCGGGAGTACATCTAATATTAGTACAAGGTGGTGCGGGAGTACATCTAATATTAGTACAAGGTGGTGCGGGAGTACATCTAATATTAGTACAAGGTGGTGGGAGTACATCTAATATTAGTACAAGGTGGTGCGGGAGTACATCTAATATTAGTACAAGGTGGTGCGGGAGTACATCTAATATTAGTACAAGGTGGTGCGGAAGTACATCTAATATTAGTACAAGGTGGTGCGGGAGTACATCTAATATTAGTACAAGGTGGTGCGGGAGTACATCTAATATTAGTACAAGGTGGTGCGGGAGTACATCTAATATTAGTACAAGGTGCTGTGGGAGTACATCTAATATTAGTACAAGGTGGTGCGGGAGTACATCTAATATTAGTACAAGGTGGTGCGGAAGTACATCTAATATTAGTACAAGGTGGTGCGGAGTACATCTAATATTAGTACAAGGTGGTGCTTGAGTACATCTAATATTAGTACAAGGTGGTGCGGGAGTACATCTAATATTAGTACAAGGTGGTGCGGAGTACATCTAATATTAGTACAAGGTGGTGCGGAGTACATCTAATATTAGTACAAGGTGGTGCGGAGTACATCTAATATTAGTACAAGGTGGTGGGAGTACATCTAATATTAGTACAAGGTGGTCTTGAGGTACATCTAATATTAGTACAAGGTGGTGCGGAGTACATCTAATATTAGTACAAGGTGGTGCGGAGTACATCTAATATTAGTACAAGGTGGTGCGGAGTACATCTAATATTAGTACAAGGTGGTGCGGAGTACATCTAATATTAGTACAAGGTGGTGCGGGAGTACATCTAATATTAGTACAAGGTGGTGGGAGTACATCTAATATTAGTACAAGGTGGTGCGGGAGTACATCTAATATTAGTACAAGGTGGTGCGGAGTACATCTAATATTAGTACAAGGTGGTGCGGAGTACATCTAATATTAGTACAAGGTGGTGGAGTACATCTAATATTAGTACAAGGTGGTGCGAGTACATCTAATATTAGTACAAGGTGGTGGGAGTACATCTAATATTAGTACAAGGTGGTGCGGAGTACATCTAATATTAGTACAAGGTGGTGTGAGTACATCTAATATTAGTACAAGGTGGTGCGGGAGTACATCTAATATTAGTACAAGGTGGTGCGGGAGTACATCTAATATTAGTACAAGGTGGTGTGAGTACATCTAATATTAGTACAAGGTGGTGCGGAGTACATCTAATATTAGTACAAGGTGGTGCGGAGTACATCTAATATTAGTACAAGGTGGTGCGGAGTACATCTAATATTAGTACAAGGTGGTGCGGAGTACATCTAATATTAGTACAAGGTGGTGCGGAGTACATCTAATATTAGTACAAGGTGGTGCGGAGTACATCTAATATTAGTACAAGGTGGTGCGGGAGTACATCTAATATTAGTACAAGGTGGTGGGAGTACATCTAATATTAGTACAAGGTGGTGCGGAGTACATCTAATATTAGTACAAGGTGGTGCGGAGTACATCTAATATTAGTACAAGGTGGTGCGGAGTACATCTAATATTAGTACAAGGTGGTGCGGAGTACATCTAATATTAGTACAAGGTGGTGCGGGAGTACATCTAATATTAGTACAAGGTGGTGCGGAGTACATCTAATATTAGTACAAGGTGGTGGGAGTACATCTAATATTAGTACAAGGTGGTGCGGAGTACATCTAATATTAGTACAAGGTGGTGCGGGAGTACATCTAATATTAGTACAAGGTGGTGCGGAGTACATCTAATATTAGTACAAGGTGGTGCGGAGTACATCTAATATTAGTACAAGGTGGTGCGGAGTACATCTAATATTAGTACAAGGTGGTGCGGAGTACATCTAATATTAGTACAAGGTGGTGCGAGTACATCTAATATTAGTACAAGGTGGTGCTTGAGTACATCTAATATTAGTACAAGGTGGTGCTTGAGTACATCTAATATTAGTACAAGGTGGTGCGGAGTACATCTAATATTAGTACAAGGTGGTGTGAGTACATCTAATATTAGTACAAGGTGGTGCGGAGTACATCTAATATTAGTACAAGGTGGTGCGGAGTACATCTAATATTAGTACAAGGTGGTGCGGGAGTACATCTAATATTAGTACAAGGTGGTGCGGGAGTACATCTAATATTAGTACAAGGTGGTGCGGAAGTACATCTAATATTAGTACAAGGTGGTGTGGGAGTACATCTAATATTAGGACAAGGTGGTGCGGAGTACATCTAATATTAGTACAAGGTGGTGCGGAGTACATCTAATATTAGTACAAGGTGGTGGGAGTACATCTAATATTAGTACAAGGTGGTGCGGAGTACATCTAATATTAGTACAAGGTGGTGCGGAGTACATCTAATATTAGTACAAGGTGGTGCGGAGTACATCTAATATTAGTACAAGGTGGTGCGGAGTACATCTAATATTAGTACAAGGTGGTGCGGAGTACATCTAATATTAGTACAAGGTGGTGCGGAGTACATCTAATATTAGTACAAGGTGGTGCGGAGTACATCTAATATTAGTACAAGGTGGTGCGGGAGTACATCTAATATTAGTACAAGGTGGTGCGGAGTACATCTAATATTAGTACAAGGTGGTGTGGGAGTACATCTAATATTAGTACAAGGTGGTGCGGAGTACATCTAATATTAGTACAAGGTGGTGCGGAGTACATCTAATATTAGTACAAGGTGGTGCGGAGTACATCTAATATTAGTACAAGGTGGTGTGAGTACATCTAATATTAGTACAAGGTGGTGCGGAGTACATCTAATATTAGTACAAGGTGGTGGGAGTACATCTAATATTAGTACAAGGTGGTGCGGAGTACATCTAATATTAGTACAAGGTGGTGCGAGTACATCTAATATTAGTACAAGGTGGTGGGGAGTACATCTAATATTAGTACAAGGTGGTGCGGAGTACATCTAATATTAGTACAAGGTGGTGCGGAGTACATCTAATATTAGTACAAGGTGGTGCGAGTACATCTAATATTAGTACAAGGTGGTGCGGAGTACATCTAATATTAGTACAAGGTGGTGCGGGAGTACATCTAATATTAGTACAAGGTGGTGCGGGAGTACATCTAATATTAGTACAAGGTGGTGCGGAGTACATCTAATATTAGTACAAGGTGGTGGGAGTACATCTAATATTAGTACAAGGTGGTGGAGTACATCTAATATTAGTACAAGGTGGTGCGGGAGTACATCTAATATTAGTACAAGGTGGTGCGGAGTACATCTAATATTAGTACAAGGTGGTGCGGAGTACATCTAATATTAGTACAAGGTGGTGGGAGTACATCTAATATTAGTACAAGGTGGTGCGGAGTACATCTAATATTAGTACAAGGTGGTGCGGAGTACATCTAATATTAGTACAAGGTGGTGGAGTACATCTAATATTAGTACAAGGTGGTGCGGAGTACATCTAATATTAGTACAAGGTGGTGTGAGTACATCTAATATTAGTACAAGGTGGTGCGGAGTACATCTAATATTAGTACAAGGTGGTGGGAGTACATCTAATATTAGTACAAGGTGGTGCGGAGTACATCTAATATTAGTACAAGGTGGTGCGAGTACATCTAATATTAGTACAAGGTGGTGCGGAGTACATCTAATATTAGTACAAGGTGGTGCGGGAGTACATCTAATATTAGTACAAGGTGGTGCGGAGTACATCTAATATTAGTACAAGGTGGTGCGGAGTACATCTAATATTAGTACAAGGTGGTGCGAGTACATCTAATATTAGTACAAGGTGGTGCGGGAGTACATCTAATATTAGTACAAGGTGGTGGGAGTACATCTAATATTAGTACAAGGTGGTGCGGAGTACATCTAATATTAGTACAAGGTGGTGCGGAGTACATCTAATATTAGTACAAGGTGGTGCGGAGTACATCTAATATTAGTACAAGGTGGTGCGGGAGTACATCTAATATTAGTACAAGGTGGTGCGGGAGTACATCTAATATTAGTACAAGGTGGTGCGGAAGTACATCTAATATTAGTACAAGGTGGTGCGGGAGTACATCTAATATTAGTACAAGGTGGTGCGGGAGTACATCTAATATTAGTACAAGGTGGTGCGAGTACATCTAATATTAGTACAAGGTGGTGCGGAGTACATCTAATATTACTACAAGGTTCTGCGGGAGTACATCTAATATTAGTACAAGGTGGTGGGAGTACATCTAATATTAGTACAAGGTGCTGTGGGAGTACATCTAATATTAGTACAAGGTGGTGCGGGAGTACATCTAATATTAGTACAAGGTGGTGCGGGAGTACATCTAATATTAGTACAAGGTGGTGCGGGAGTACATCTAATATTAGTACAAGGTGGTGGGAGTACATCTAATATTAGTACAAGGTGGTGGAGTACATCTAATATTAGTACAAGGTGGTGCGGAAGTACATCTAATATTAGTACAAGGTGGTGCGGGAGTACATCTAATATTAGTACAAGGTGGTGCGGGAGTACATCTAATATTAGTACAAGGTGGTGGGAGTACATCTAATATTAGTACAAGGTGGTGGAGTACATCTAATATTAGTACAAGGTGGTGCGGGAGTACATCTAATATTAGTACAAGGTGGTGCGGAGTACATCTAATATTAGTACAAGGTGGTGCGGAGTACATCTAATATTAGTACAAGGTGGTGCGAGTACATCTAATATTAGTACAAGGTGGTGTGGGAGTACATCTAATATTAGTACAAGGTGGTGGGAGTACATCTAATATTAGTACAAGGTGGTGCGAGTACATCTAATATTAGTACAAGGTGGTGCGGAGTACATCTAATATTAGTACAAGGTGGTGCGGAGTACATCTAATATTAGTACAAGGTGGTGCGGGAGTACATCTAATATTAGTACAAGGTGGTGTGAGTACATCTAATATTAGTACAAGGTGGTGCGGAGTACATCTAATATTAGTACAAGGTGGTGGGAGTACATCTAATATTAGTACAAGGTGGTGCGGGAGTACATCTAATATTAGTACAAGGTGGTGCGGAGTACATCTAATATTAGTACAAGGTGGTGCGGAGTACATCTAATATTAGTACAAGGTGGTGCGGAGTACATCTAATATTAGTACAAGGTGGTGCGGAGTACATCTAATATTAGTACAAGGTGGTGAGGAGTACATCTAATATTAGTACAAGGTGGTGCGGAGTACATCTAATATTAGTACAAGGTGGTGCGAGTACATCTAATATTAGTACAAGGTGGTGCGGAGTACATCTAATATTAGTACAAGGTGGTGCGGGGGTACATCAAATATTAGTACAAGGTGGTGCGGAGTACATCTAATATTAGTACAAGGTGGTCTGGGAGTACATCTAATATTAGTACAAGGTGGTGCGGGAGTACATCTAATATTAGTACAAGGTGGTGCGGAGTACATCTAATATTAGTACAAGGTGGTGCGGGAGTACATCTAATATTAGTACAAGGTGGTGGGAGTACATCTAATATTAGTACAAGGTGGTGGGAGTACATCTAATATTAGTACAAGGTGGTGCGGAGTACATCTAATATTAGTACAAGGTGGTGCGGAGTACATCTAATATTAGTACAAGGTGGGAGTACATCTAATATTAGTACAAGGTGGTGCGGAGTACATCTAATATTAGTACAAGGTGGTGGGAGTACATCTAATATTAGTACAAGGTGGTGCGGGAGTACATCTAATATTAGTACAAGGTGGTGTGAGTACATCTAATATTAGTACAAGGTGGTGGGAGTACATCTAATATTAGTACAAGGTGGTGCGGAGTACATCTAATATTAGTACAAGGTGGTGCGGAGTACATCTAATATTAGTACAAGGTGGTGGAGTACATCTAATATTAGTACAAGGTGGTGCGGAGTACATCTAATATTAGTACAAGGTGGTGCGGAGTACATCTAATATTAGTACAAGGTGGTGGGAGTACATCTAATATTAGTACAAGGTGGTGGAGTACATCTAATATTAGTACAAGGTGGTGCGGGAGTACATCTAATATTAGTACAAGGTGGTGGGAGTACATCTAATATTAGTACAAGGTGGTGCGGAGTACATCTAATATTAGTACAAGGTGGTCTTGGGAGTACATCTAATATTAGTACAAGGTGGTGGGAGTACATCTAATATTAGTACAAGGTGGTGCGGAGTACATCTAATATTAGTACAAGGTGGTGGAGTACATCTAATATTAGTACAAGGTGGTGCGGAGTACATCTAATATTAGTACAAGGTGGTGCGGAGTACATCTAATATTAGTACAAGGTGGTGCGGAGTACATCTAATATTAGTACAAGGTGGTGCGGAGTACATCTAATATTAGTACAAGGTGGTGCGGGAGTACATCTAATATTAGTACAAGGTGGTGTGAGTACATCTAATATTAGTACAAGGTGGTGCGGAGTACATCTAATATTAGTACAAGGTGGTGCGGGAGTACATCTAATATTAGTACAAGGTGGTGGAGTACATCTAATATTAGTACAAGGTGGTGCGGAGTACATCTAATATTAGTACAAGGTGGTGCGGAGTACATCTAATATTAGTACAAGGTGGTGCGGAGTACATCTAATATTAGTACAAGGTGGTGCGGAGTACATCTAATATTAGTACAAGGTGGTGCGGGAGTACATCTAATATTAGTACAAGGTGGTCTTGGAGTACATCTAATATTAGTACAAGGTGGTGCGGAGTACATCTAATATTAGTACAAGGTGGTGTGAGTACATCTAATATTAGTACAAGGTGGTGCGGGAGTACATCTAATATTAGTACAAGGTGGTGCGGGAGTACATCTAATATTAGTACAAGGTGGTGCGGGAGTACATCTAATATTAGTACAAGGTGGTGTGGGAGTACATCTAATATTAGTACAAGGTGGTGCGGAAGTACAAATAATATTAGTACAAGGTGGTCTTGGGAGTACATCTAATATTAGTACAAGGTGGTGCGGAGTACATCTAATATTAGTACAAGGTGGTGGAGTACATCTAATATTAGTACAAGGTGGTGCGGGAGTACATCTAATATTAGTACAAGGTGGTGCGGAAGTACATCTAATATTAGTACAAGGTGGTGCGGGAGTACATCTAATATTAGTACAAGGTGGTGTGGAGTACATCTAATATTAGTACAAGGTGGTGCGGAGTACATCTAATATTAGTACAAGGTGGTGGGAGTACATCTAATATTAGTACAAGGTGGTGCGGAGTACATCTAATATTAGTACAAGGTGGTGTGAGTACATCTAATATTAGTACAAGGTGGTGTGAGTACATCTAATATTAGTACAAGGTGGTGCGGAGTACATCTAATATTAGTACAAGGTGGTGCGGAGTACATCTAATATTAGTACAAGGTGGTGCGGAGTACATCTAATATTAGTACAAGGTGGTGCGGAGTACATCTAATATTAGTACAAGGTGGTGCGGAGTACATCTAATATTAGTACAAGGTGGTGCGGAGTACATCTAATATTAGTACAAGGTGGTGCTTGAGTACATCTAATATTAGTACAAGGTGGTGGAGTGCATCTAATATTAGTACAAGGTGGTGCGGGAGTACATCTAATATTAGTACAAGGTGGTGCGGGAGTACATCTAATATTAGTACAAGGTGGTGCTGGAGTACATCTAATATTAGTACAAGGTGGTGCGGAGTACATCTAATATTAGTACAAGGTGGTGCGGAGTACATCTAATATTAGTACAAGGTGGTGGGAGTACATCTAATATTAGTACAAGGTGGTGCTTGAGTACATCTAATATTAGTACAAGGTGGTGCGGAGTACATCTAATATTAGTACAAGGTGGTGCGGGAGTACATCTAATATTAGTACAAGGTGGTGTGAGTACATCTAATATTAGTACAAGGTGGTGCGGAGTACATCTAATATTAGTACAAGGTGGTGCGGGTGTACATCTAATATTAGTACAAGGTGGTGTGAGTACATCTAATATTAGTACAAGGTGGTGCGGGAGTACATCTAATATTAGTACAAGGTGGTGGGAGTACATCTAATAGTAGTACAAGGTGGTGCGGCAGGACATCTAATATTAGTACAAGGTGGTGTGGGAGTACATCTAATATTAGTACAAGGTGGTGCGGGAGTACATCTAATATTAGTACAAGGTGGTGCGGGAGTACATCTAATATTAGTACAAGGTGGTGCGGAGTACATCTAATATTAGTACAAGGTGGTGCGGAGTACATCTAATATTAGTACAAGGTGGTGCTTGAGTACATCTAATATTAGTACAAGGTGGTGTGAGTACATCTAATATTAGTACAAGGTGGTGCGGAGTACATCTAATATTAGTACAAGGTGGTGGGAGTGCATCTAATATTAGTACAAGGTGGGGCGGGAGTACATCTAATATTAGTACAAAGTGGTGGAGTACATCTAATATTAGTACAAGGTGGTGGGAGTACATCTAATATTAGTACAAGGTGGTGCTTGAGTACATCTAATATTAGTACAAGGTGGTGGGAGTACATCTAATATTAGTACAAGGTGGTGGGAGTACATCTAATATTAGTACAAGGTGGTGCGGAGTACATCTAATATTAGTACAAGGTGGTGGGAGTACATCTAATATTAGTACAAGGTGGTGCGGAGTACATCTAATATTAGTACAAGGTGGTGCGGAGTACATCTAATATTAGTACAAGGTGGTGCGGAGTACATCTAATATTAGTACAAGGTGGTGTGAGTACATCTAATATTAGTACAAGGTGGTGCGGGAGTACATCTAATATTAGTACAAGGTGGTGGGAGTACATCTAATATTAGTACAAGGTGGTGCGAGTACATCTAATATTAGTACAAGGTGGTGCGAGTACATCTAATATTAGTACAAGGTGGTGCGGAGTACATCTAATATTAGTACAAGGTGGTGCGGAGTACATCTAATATTAGTACAAGGTGGTGCGAGTACATCTAATATTAGTACAAGGTGGTGCGAGTACATCTAATATTAGTACAAGGTGGTGCGGAGTACATCTAATATTAGTACAAGGTGGTGCGGAGTACATCTAATATTAGTACAAGGTGGTGCGGAGTACATCTAATATTAGTACAAGGTGGTGCGGAGTACATCTAATATTAGTACAAGGTGGTGCGGAGTACATCTAATATTAGTACAAGGTGGTGCGGAGTACATCTAATATTAGTACAAGGTGGTGCGGAGTACATCTAATATTAGTACAAGGTGGTGGAGTACATCTAATATTAGTACAAGGTGGTGCGGGAGTACATCTAATATTAGTACAAGGTGGTGCGGGAGTACATCTAATATTAGTACAAGGTGGTGCGGAAGTACATCTAATATTAGTACAAGGTGGTGCGGGAGTACATCTAATATTAGTACAAGGTGGTGCGGAGTACATCTAATATTAGTACAAGGTGGTGTGAGTACATCTAATATTAGTACAAGGTGGTGCGGAAGTACATCTAATATTAGTACAAGGTGGTGCGGGAGTACATCTAATATTAGTACAAGGTGGTGCGGGAGTACATCTAATATTAGTACAAGGTGGTGCGGAAGTACATCTAATATTAGTACAAGGTGGTGCGGGAGTACATCTAATATTAGTACAAGGTGGTGCGGGAGTACATCTAATATTAGTACAAGGTGGTGCGGAAGTACATCTAATATTAGTACAAGGTGGTGCGAGTACATCTAATATTAGTACAAGGTGGTGGGAGTACATCTAATATTAGTACAAGGTGGTGCGGAGTACATCTAATATTAGTACAAGGTGGTGCGGAGTACATCTAATATTAGTACAAGGTGGTGCGGAGTACATCTAATATTAGTACAAGGTGGTGCGGAGTACATCTAATATTAGTACAAGGTGGTGCGGAGTACATCTAATATTAGTACAAGGTGGTGGGAGTACATCTAATATTAGTACAAGGTGGTGCGAGTACAAATAATATTAGTACAAGGTGGTGCGGGAGTACATCTAATATTAGTACAAAGTGGTGCGGGAGTACATCTAATATTAGTACAAGGTGGTGCGGGAGTACATCTAATATTAGTACAAGGTGGTGCGGAAGTACATCTAATATTAGTACAAGGTGGTGCGGGAGTACATCTAATATTAGTACAAGGTGGTGCGGGAGTGCATCTAATATTAGTACAAGGTGGTGCGGGAGTACATCTAATATTAGTACAAGGTGGTGCGGGAGTACATCTAATATTAGTACAAGGTGGTGTGTGAGTACATCTAATATTAGTACAAGGTGGTGCGGGAGTACCTCTAATATTAGTACAAGGTGGTGCGGAAGTACATCTAATATTAGTACAAGGTGGTGCGGGAGTACATCTAATATTAGTACAAGGTGGTGCGGGAGTGCATCTAATATTAGTGCAAGGTGGTGTGGGAGTACATCTAATATTAGTACAAGGTGGTGCGGGAGTACATCTAATATTAGTACAAGGTGGTGCGGGAGTACAAATAATATTAGTACAAGGTGATGCGGGAGTACATCTAATATTAGTACAAGGTGGTGCGGGAGTACATCTAATATTAGTACAAGGTGGTGCGGGAGTACATCTAATATTAGTGCAAGGTGGTGCGGGAGTACATCTAATATTAGTACAAGGTGGTGCGGGAGTACATCTAATATTAGTACAAGGTGGTGCGGGAGTACATCTAATATTAGTGCAAGGTGGTGCG
Source organism: Protopterus annectens (assembly GCF_019279795.1). NCBI lineage: Eukaryota > Metazoa > Chordata > Ceratodontiformes > Protopteridae > Protopterus > Protopterus annectens. The sequence goes on from NC_056751.1 coordinate 753,117,409, forward strand.
GAAGTACCTCTAATATTAGTGCAAGGCTGACTGCAAGCCTGTCACGACGGATCAATACCTCTGGCATAAATATGTCTGGGTGCAGGCTCTTTACTGCCCATCACCCTGGGCCTGTCTACTGCCTTATCACTGCTAATATTGAATAATTGCATGCCACCCTCTGCTGGACATGAGGATAATGAGTGCCCTCTCCTCCTGAGAAGTGGATTTTAAAGATCCTGAGGTTCATATTTTGGGGTCTGACAAGGATAATGAAACTTTAATTCCTTCGATCTTACCTCCTAGTATACTGTCCTTTACAGAAATGCTTAGGTTCATAAGAGCGTCTCTGAATTGCCTTTAACTTCTCTGCCTGATTTCCAAAATGATTGAATATCAATATTTGGGAATGAAGGACAAGGAATCTTGTTCGTCCATCTCACAGAACCTGTCTTGCATAATATAATTTCTGCACCCTGGAATGCTCTGTTTTCACATTTTCAAATAAACCTGTGTGGTTCTCTCTACATTAGGACAATATTTTGCAATTTAGATTTATGTTCAAATTTGATAACATATAGCATGTATACCTATAGGGTGGTATTCACAGTCCCGAGGTTTGTACTTGCATAGCGGTCATCCCCAGAGAAGGTCATTATGCCTACATGCAAATACACTAAGCACTTGTTATTCTCGCTAACTAAATATGAAGGCATTTTAACAGTCGCACCCACATGGGGCAAAAGTTAACCCTTAAGTATGTATGAAGCACTACATGAAAACCTTTGGCTTTGTATGGTTTCACACATACTCAGATACTGAGCATGAATGTGACTATGCACAAACATGTTTGAAAGAGTTAAGGTTAAGTGCAGCTTTTATGGTTAAATTTAAAAAATATAAATAAGGTTAATATGTTGTCTGTAGGACTATTCTTATGCGGGCACCTAGGAAGGATTGAACATGGGAATACATAACGAAGAGGAAAAACAGAAGGAAACATTAAGAGGGTTGCACTGTAGGAGGTGGGAGAGGAGGGCTATTATGTTTTGTCAGGGATAGGCCCCCTATTTTTTCAATTTTATTTTATTATTTATTTATTATAAGTGGGTAGTTTGGGAGGGAATTAGGTGAAAGAGTGCAGGAGAGAGGATAAGGGAAGGAGGGGATGATAAAGAACACCAGCCCACAGTACCTCAGACATTTCACTTGCCTGATGGTGTTGCAGTAGAGGACCTCGATGTTCGGGGGCAGGGGCCTGTGGTACGGCAGTGAGGACATCTGTCCACTACCTGCTCCACTACATCCTCAGCCAAGTCCAAAGCCCACAGTTAGTGAGGTTTGTCAGGTTGCCACATGCTAGGGAACCTAAAGGACCAGTCCTACCACCCTGACCCTATGAGGACATCTCCGGACAGGCAGAGTGTGAGCATTCCTGACCTGGGAGGTACACAGCTGGGCTGCTCCTAAGGATTCTAGACCTGTAGAAAAATCAACATAAAGAAGCACAAAAGAATGCATAAAATAAGAAAAAAGAGAGAAAAATGGGGGGGGGGGTGAGAAGAAATGTAGATAATGCATTCACACATAATGTTATTCTTCATTCACTTTTACTAACACTGAATTATATTTTATTGTATCTATAAATATAGGCAAGAAGAGGTATATCTGTATTTTACAGACACACATTTCTTTACTCATACATATACATTCATATTTATACACAAAAGTATGTCATCACATAAATATTCCTGAATACAGATATGTTCATGCTTTCACATGCATTATAATTACATATAGATAAATATATATATATATATATATGCAGAAACAAATGCATTTCTTAGAGCATCTAAACTGACTCTTAGACTTTGGTCTTACTCTACTTCACCCACCAACTCAACAAAAACCTCCAACACCTCCCCAGCCTTTGTTCTGAAAACTGTATCTACCAACTATATTAAATCCCTATTTCTTAAACTTAAGTCACGCTCCCCCTCAGCAGATGATCTCCCTCCAGCCAGTTCCATAGCCCCTCCCATCTCCATTCTCATTAACCAATCCATCACTGAGACTAAAGTCCAACAATCTGGAAAACATTGTTCACCCTACCCATCCATAAAGGTGGCAGTTCCACTGAAATATCCATCTTTAGGCCCATTGCAATTCTATCACCCCTCTCAAATATCCTAGAAAAATGTGTTCACAAACAAGTTTTACAATACCCCATACAATAGAACCTAATCACTCCCACCCAGCATGGATTTCACCCTAGTCACAGTACCACTACTGCCCTCATCTCCTTTATCAACAACATATTGCCAATATACTGGCCGACAGATTCAGTGCCAACCTTACCCCTCTCCCCCCCTAAGGGACTAGTCACAATACCAGTAGATTGCCAGGCATCCAGTATTACTGCTGCACAGGTTAAAACAGCACCGTCCAAGGCCAAGAATACAGCTTCTATGGGACCTGACAATATCCCTGGCTGTGTTCTACATGAACTACAGAGTGAACTGGCACCTCACCTGTGTGCCCTGTTCAATCACAGCCTCACCTCAGGCTTTGTCCCTACCAAATGGAGCACTGCTATAGTCATCCCTCTCCACAAAGGAGGAGCGACTACAAACCCTAGGAAATATTACTCCATTAACCCAATGAGTCTGATATGCAAAGCTATGGAACACATCATCATGGACCTAATAAACAAGGCTATAGGGAATCTCCAAACTCTGGATCCCACACAGTTTGGTTTTGAGAAGGGTAGATCATGCCTGCTCAACTTGGTCAACTTCTTTGAGACAGTCACCAGAGCTGTGGACAAAGGCAAGGTGGTTCCTTGATCTAGCCAAGGTCTTTGATACCATTCCCCACTCAGGAATCATAGAAAAACTCACTAAACTAGGCATCAATCCCTATATCACTAGGTGGGTTGCAAACTGGCTCACAGGTAGAACCCACAGTGTGAAAGTAGCTGACTCCAAGTCAGACTGCCAACCAGTCACAAGTGGAGTCCCACAGGGTTCAGTCCTAGGTCCTCTCCTGTTTGGTATCTACTTCTCTGAAATCCAGGCCAACACGAAGGGACTCTGGCTGACAAAATTCGCAGATGATAGCAAGTTGGGAGCTATTATTAACTCCCCAACTGATGTTGACATCCTACAGAAAGGCCTCACTGAGATCATCGACTGGTGTCAGAACCATGGCCTTAAGCTCAGTGCCAAAAAATGTGTTGTCATCCCCTTTGGGAAAAAACAGTTCCCATGAATTACCACATCGAATTAGTCCACTGAACACAGAAAGCGTTATAAGAGATCTGGGGACACAGGTTGACAGCAACCTCTCTTTTGACCACCACATTGCCACTGTGGTCAGAAAGCCTTCTATGTGGCACATCTCATTACTAAAGGTTTTGCATCCAGGAAGAAAGAGATCATTGTCTCCCTCTACTCTTCCCTCATTAGGCCAATCATTCAGTACAATGCCCCATTTGGCATGTACCTCATTAAACACTTGCAACAACTAGAGAGGCCACAAAAGTACCTCACAAAGAGGATCCTAGGCCTTAAACATTTGTCCTATATGGACAGACTAAAAAAGCTCCAACTATTCTCTGTCTCATATTGCCTACTTAGAGGCAATCTCTGCTTGACTTGCAAAGCCATGTCTGACCCAGCTGTGTTAGAAATGCTACATCTGAAGAAATCCCAATCCCTCTGCACCACATGCTCCAGAGACCTCAACCTCATTACCACAATCAACAAAACATGCTGGAGGGACACGTTCATAACCCAGAGACTGCCCATGCTATGGAATAGACTTCCCATACATGTCAAGCAGAGCACCTCACTGGGCCTCTTCAAGAAAAATCTTGATGAGTGGATGGAAAATAGAAAATTCAACCCAGGGATCATGCCAGTGGCTTTACTCGACAGAGGCACTGGGAACTAAGGTCGGGTGGCACAATGCCAGGGTAATCCTATGGGCTAGGCTGTAAAGGCTACAGGGCCATTAGCCTAGTACACACCTATGAACCTATGAACCATCTCTCAAGCCAAAGACCAGAACAAACTAGTCTCCTGCCTCTTTCTTGACCGCTCAAAAGCTTCTGACACCGTCTCTCACCCTCTCCTCTTAAATAAACTCTCTGAACTCAACCTATCTACCTCTACAATCTCTTGGTTCTCTGGCTACCTTAGCAATCACTTTGAATCTGTAAAATGGCTTTCTGCTATTTCCCCAGAACTCCCTATACATATGGGAGTTCCACAAGGCTCAATACTAGGCCCACTACTATTTAGTATTTTTACTAATCAGTTATCTCCCTCCACTCCTCAGTCTTCTCTGGTACAGTATGCTGATGACTACACAGTCATCACCATTGTGGATAGCCTCTCTGATCTACATATTATAACTCAGAACTCCTTTGTATCTATTGAAAAATGGCACAACCAAAACCAACTAATCTTAAACCCTAAGAAGACTAAACTCTTGCTTTTTATCCCAAAAACAGTGTATCATCTAAAACCCTCTTTCTCTATCTCTTCCCACAATAACATACCTATCACGGTCGATACTCACACCAAACTACTGGGCATCATTATTGATGACCAGCTAAAATTTGACCAACATGTGCTCAGTAATATCAAAAGACCCCACCAAAAACTAGGACTGCTCTACAGGAATAAAAACTTTTTGTCTAGTAAAGCCAAGCCTGCTCTATCGCACACCTATCTACAACCAAACCTTCTCTATGGCTCTCAAATACTCACCAACTTACAATCCACTCTCCTTTCTAAATTAGAAATCACCTACAACAAGCTTGCTAAATTTGCTGCAGAACTCCCATAATTTTCCCATCATTGCTTAGCACTCAGGAAACTAAACTGGTTAGAGCTTCCCCATAACCTTCTACTCTCTCAGATTCAGATAGTTCACTCTGTACTACACCAGCCATCTTTCTGTCCCAGCATTACCTGTATTATCTCCTTCTACTCCCCATCTAGAACACTTAGAAGCTCTGAACAATATCTCCTTACTATATACAAGCCAAAGACCAACTTCGGCAAAAACATCTACAGCTATTCACCAGCTAAAAACTGGAATAAACTTCCACTTGACATTCGAATCATTAAGTCCAAATATCAATTCAGAAATGCATTAAAAAAACACCTAAGCGATATAAGACTATGTTAAAGCAATCGTCCCCCAGATTGGCCTTACTTCTCCCTGTCTGACTTGTCTCCCTCCCCCTCCCTCACCAGTGTCTAACCTGTCTCCCTCCCCCTCCCTCACCACTATCTAACTTGTCTTCCTCCCCCTCCCTCACCACTATCTAACCTGTCTCCCTTCCCCTCCCTCACCAGTGTCTAACCTGTCTCCCTCCCCATCCCTCACCAGTATCTAACCTCTCTCTCTCCCCCACCGGTATCTTACCTGTCTCCCTCTCCCTCCAGTATCTAACCTGTCTCCCTCCCTCCCTCACCACTATCTAACTTGTCTTCCTCCCCCTCCCTCACCACTATCTAACCTGTCTCCCTTCCCCTCCCTCACCAGTATCTAACCTGTCTCCCTCCCCCTCCCTCACCACTATCTAACTTGTCTTCCTCCCCCTCCCTCACCACTATCTAACCTGTCTCCCTTCCCCTCCCTCACCAGTGTCTAACCTGTCTCCCTCCCCCTCCCTCACCAGTATCTAACCTGTCTCCCTCCCCCTCCCTCACCAGTATCACCCTACTTCCTTTCTCAACCACCTAAACTCACTGGATTACTCCTACTTCTTCTCTTACTGTACCTTGTACCTGCATGTTACTACACATAAATACATAAAATTGTACCTAACATTTTAACATGTTTCTTTCTTACTGCTTCTATGCAGGAGACCTGAAGATAAATAATGTCTTTTTTCTATTTGTGTAACATTCACTCTGTACTGTAATAGCCTGCATATTTCTGATTCTTAGAATCTATTAACAATCTCATATCATATCTCTAATCTGTAGAGTTCCTTAAATTGTCAGTCTTGTATCTATCTATATTTTTATGTCTTTTGTAGTTATAGGTTCATAGGTATGTACTAGGATATTGGCCCTAGGGCCTATATAAGCCTAGCCAAATGAGGTTCCCTTGCTTTTGCCACCCAAGAAAATTATTTTCCTGAGCCCCTGTTGAGCAGCACCACAGCAGTGATCCCCAGGGTGAATTTCCTGTTTCCCATCCAATTGTCAATATTTCTCTTAAAGAAAGTTTATTTAAGTTTATTGTGGTGACAAGGTTTAGGTCCCTGGAGTGTGTAGCTCGGGGAGACTGGGATTTCTTTAAGTGCAGCATGTCCATCAGATCTGGGTTAGACATGCCTTTGTATGTTAGGCAGAGGTCATCTCTGAGTAAGCGATATGCAACGGAGTAGAGCTGGAGTTTTTTGAGAGGGTCTGTGTAGGGCATCTGTCTGAGGCCGGCAGTCCTCCTAATGAGGTATTTCTGTGGCCTTTCTAGAGTTGCAGATGACTTGTGAGGTACATGCCAAATGGGGCATTGTACTCTATAATGGGTCTGATGATGGATGAGTAGAGAGGAACGATGACCTCTCTTTTTCTGGAGGAGAACCCCTTTGTGAAGAGGTGTGCCACATAGAAGGATTTCCTGACTACTGTGGTGACGTGATTATCAAAGGACAGACTACTATCCACCTGTGTCCCAAGGTCTCTTATCACACTTTTTTTGTTTAGTAGGCTACCACCTATGTGGTAGTTCATGGGTATGGTGTTTTTTCCAAAGGGGATGACAATGCACTTCTTGGCATTAAGTTTTAGGCCATGACTTTGACACCAAGCATCAGTCTCAATGAGTCCTCTTTGTAGAATGTCCACATCCTTAGGCAAATCTATTATGGCTCCTAGTTTGCAGTCATCTGCAAATTTCATTAGCCAGAGACCAGCTGTATTAGTCTGGACTTCAGAGAAGTAGAGACCGAACAGGAGAGGACCCAGGACCGAACCCTGTGGTACTCCGCTTGTCACTGGTCTGAAGTTGGATTTGGAATCGGCTACTTTTACTGTGTGGGTTCTGGCATTGAGCCAGTTCGCCACCCATCTTGTGATATATGGATTTATGCCTAGACCAGTGAGTTTATCTATAATAACATAGTGGGGAATGGTGTTGAAAGCCTTGGCGAGGTTAAGATAGGCTGTGTGCACCACCTTACCCTCGTCTACAGCTCTGGTGACTGCTTCGAAGAAGTCAATCAGGTTTAGGAGGCATGAGCTACCTTTTACAAACCCAAACTGAGTGGGGTCCAGAGTTTGAAGGTTACCTATGTCTTTGTTTATAAGCTCCAGGATGACGCATTCCATGGCCTTGCAGATTAGGCTCGTCAGGCTAATAGGGTGGTAGGGCCCGGGGTCACTGGTGGCACCCCCTTTGTGAAGTGGGATAACCGTCACTGTGCGCCATTCCATAGGCAGAAAACCTGAAGTGAGGCTATGGTTGAACATGGTACTTAGGTGGGGTGCCAGTTCATTCTATAGTTCATGCATAACGCAGCCTGGGATGTTGTCCGGTCCCATGAATGCTGTGTTCTTGGCTTTGGAGAGTGATGTCTTTACCTGTGCATCTGTGATTACAGGGGCTTTGCAATCTTCTGGTATGGAGATGGGCCCTTTGGGGGTGGGGGGTAATGTTAGCACTGAACCTATCTGCCAGGATGTTGGCAATATCAGTTGGTTCTGTATATCTAGTGCCATTGTGCTGTAGTTCTGAGCAGATCTGAGTGTTGCCATTGAGATTCTTGGCATAGCTGTAGAAAGCTTTGTGGTTGTCTTTAGAATCCATGGCGATTTTATTTTCGAAACTAGCTTTGGAGGATTTTATGAGGGATCTCAGCTTCTTGCTGAGGCTGACCAGGGAGTTCCTGCAATCATGGGATTTTACTCTTTTTTTTGCGAGAGTTTCGCCCTTCTGTTGTAGAGTTTGTTTATGGCAGGGGACCACCAGATTGGCTTCTTTTTTTGGAGGATAGCATCTTGGTTCTATTGGGGATAGCATGATCCATGCACTTGTGTATGTGCTTATACAGTGCTTTTGTATATGATTCAGCAGTCATGTCTCTATTTTCCATCTGTGTGGGTGATGTGACGTTGGCCATTTCTGACTTAAGAAGCATGAAGTTGGCTTTGGAGAAATTTTTCACGGTAGTTTCCTTAATGGGGGGCTGGGGCCGGGATATGGATGTCTAGGGTGATCAGCTTGTGGTCGGACATGACCAGCGAGGAGTTGACCTCTGGCATGGAGCATCTGTTACCCATATTGGTAATGACCAGGTCCAGGATGTTGCTGTCTCTGGTAGTGGTATGGACAAGCTGATCCAGGGTGTTGGAATTGATGAATTCCAGAAAACATTGGGCAGATGAGTTAGTACATGAGTAGTTTTCCCAGTTGATGGTGGGGTAGTTGAAATCTCCCAATATCAGGGTATTGGGCTGTACCTTAATATTATGCATTGTAATGTCTATGTATTTGTGGAGCATTTCTCCCCAGGTCTCCACTGAAAAAGGGCTTTGGCTCAGCTGGACCAACTCAGTCAACAAATGTCAAATAAATAAATAAATAAAATATACTGTCAGTTATGCAGCACTTATATTGTACATTTTTAAACTTATATATGTTATGATTAAACAAATGACTTACTATAAAACTCTGACTTTCTCACTGTCACCCACTCAGCCAGTTTGTGAGGCCTATGTTTTTGTTGGTCATTGTATTTTTGTCGGGACTGGAGGCCAGAACAGGTGATCCCTGACAAGGATGACAGGTGCTCATTCATCTCCTGCTAGACGTTAATTTTCTTCCAATCTGACCCATGGACACAGGACTTGACCTTATCCAGGTCCGAATCCCTGAGAATGTAGAACATTATTTTAGTCTCCTCATCAGACTCAGAGCTCAGACTTGTACCATCAAAGGTGCTGCCCTCATTTGAAGTGCCAGTACCAGAAAGAGGAATGTAAGTTCAGGGTTGGGATGTGCGGGTGTGATATCACCATCAAAAATTACCTTCTAGGGACTTTACTACTGGAAATGATATTCCTGGCACGTTTGGTTTAACCAAATTGCTATGTCACATACATTTTTAAAGAAATACGTCCATATATCCTTTCTGTGGTAAATAAAACTCAGTCATGAAATTATTAAGTTGCTTACATCTCTTTCTGTTTATCTAATTAACCTTTTTTATATGATAGTAAACCTGGTGGTGATGTATGAACCCAATGTTTAAACATCCCAATTATATTACTGCAGCAGTCTAAATCATTTTCAGTTACACAACTTTTTTTTTGCTTTACTACATAACGATATGTCAGTGTATGTCATTATGAATTTATGTTAAGTATTGAGTGATTTAAGTAATAAGGTACATCACAGTATGGAGGAGGGTCACTGATTATACTTTGAGAACAATCACAGTATGGAGGAGGGTCACTGATTATACTTTGAGAACAATCACAGTATGGAGGAGGGTCACTGATTATACTTCGAGAACAATCACAGTATGGAGGAGGGTCACTGATTATACTTTGAGAACAATCACAGTATGAAGGAGGGTCACTGATTATACTTCGAGAACAATCACAGTATGGAGGAGGGTCACTTGATTATACTTCGGGAACAATCATCACTGATTATACTTAGAGAACAATCACAATATGGAGGAGGGTCACTGATTATACTTCAGGAACAATCATCACTGATTATACTTCGAGAACAATCACAGTATGGAGGAGGGTCACTGATTATACTTCGAGAACAATCACAGTATGAAGGTGGGTCACTGATTATACTTCAAGAACAATCATCACTGATTATACTTCGAGAACAATCACAGTATGGAGGAGGGTCACTGATTATACTTCGAGAACAATCACAGTATGGAGGAGGGTCACTGATTATACTTCGAGAACAATCACATTATGGAGGAGGGTCACTGATTATACTTCAGGAACAATCATCACTGATTATACTTCGAGAACAATCACAGTATGGAGGAGGGTCACTGATTATACTTCGAGAACAATCATCACTGATTATATTTCGAGAACAATCACAGTATGGAGGAGGGTCACTGATTTATACTTTGAGAACATGCAGACCTGATGAGCTCCAACTCCATTTTCCTTTTTCTAATTGTAACGATTTCTGTGGATTACTAGGCTGTTCCTGCAGGTAGCTGAGAAGTGCTGGGGACAGCTGCAGACTCTGCCACTGCAGCGGGTTCACAAGTACATACATGAGGTGTACTTACATTGACTGCTAACTTACATGCTCACGTATTATTGTGATTCATAAAGATAAGTGTAAATAAGCCTAATTTGTGCACAACAGGTATAAATGATCCTGAACATATGAGAATAAGTTTAAGATCGCCATATTAACTTGTGATCAATTGAGATAGTTGAGAAATGCTTTAGGAAACTGCAAACGTATTCAAGCAAGAAAACAAGAACACAATAGAAATTAATTGAAAGCAGTTTACATTGATTTTAAATGACACTGTTTAATAGGTAAAATGTATTGTGTAGATCTGACAGTGAGATACAAGTGATTCATGTATTTATTCATGACATGAGTGAATCTTATCTATGGGAATTCATGACAGCAGCCCTGAAATTATTTGAGGAATAACTGCAATGTGAGAGGTATTTTGTACATGATTTTTGGAGGCATTTACTGATTATGAGACATAGGATATACATACATACTTTGAAGTGATTGAAGTCTGATGAATTGCATTTTCTCCAATGTATTTTTGTGTCAGTATACATACTGTTTTACTGAGGGATTTATCTCAGTCATAAATGAAAACTGGCAGTATAAACACAGAAAAATGGTAGGGGATGGCTAAGAGTCTTTTAGCAATGGCACAAGATGACAGTGTAATGTTACGTTTGTGTAATACAACTATATTTAATATATTTAATTATATTTAAATATTTGTTGATGTTGTATAGGTTACTATAACGCAACTTTGGCTGAATTCGTACTTGCACTATGTGTATATAAATACGGATGTTGTGTCACCAAACATGTTTTTGTACTCATACATTTGATTTATTTCTGATTAACGCAGGCATGCTCTCATTTCTGTGCTTTTTGTCTAATGAGTAGAAAAAAAGTTTCAGTACATCACTTTGGCATGTTGGTTTAGGTAACTGAATGATGCAGCAGCAGGGATCAAGACTGAGAAAGGACAACTTGAGAAGGGGCAAGACAACATACCTAACACTTTAGTCATAGGTGACTCTATAGTCCGGCACACTGATGTCTCACTCACTAGGCTGAACAAGGAGAAAATTACAGTGAGCTGCCTGTCGGGTGCCAGGATCCGCCACATAACTCATGCACTCAAGTCACTCCACAACAAGTACAACTATGACTCTGTCATTGTCCATGTTGGAGTGAATGACTTAAGACGTACCTCCCTGGACTACATGAAAAGAGACATGGAAGAGCTCTTGGATCATGTGGCCCAGGCAGGTATGACCCAAGCCCTGAGTAGCATCCTGCCTTCGCCCAGAATGATACCACAATATAAGGACAAAATGATTGACTTCAACAATTGGCTAAGCTTCTGCTGATATTCAAAGGGGATCCAGTATCTGTCTGCCTGGGACAACATGATCGACAGACCACGATGCTTTGCCAGAGATGGTCTGCACCTGTCGCCCCTGGGATTCAGGTTACTGGCTAAGGCTCTTGCCACCCCTATAGTGCCTTTTTTTAGGCAAAGTACAAAGGACAAAACCACCACCATAACAGGCACAAGCATCCAAAATCTGAAGGTAATGCTACTCAATGCTAGAAGTCTAAATCTCAAAATGCACTCTATCGAGGCACTCCTAAAAATGGAGAACATCGATATCTGTGCAGTAACTGAGACCTGGTACAAGGCTCCAGAGAGCACCCCTGCAATACCAGGCTACAACTCTTACCACACTTTTCAGCTACCAAACCAGGATCGAAACACTAAAGGTGGAGGAGTGTCCATATTCACCAAGGATATTCACACCACCAGGTTAGTTGCCCAACACAATGCGTCTGAAATTCTCCAAGTGCAACTAACACTAAGTAAGACTGCAATCCAAATTGTAGCTTGCTACAGATCCCCTGCCATGCCCCAAGATTCTCACTACACCTTTCTAAACATACTGGAAAATATTAATATATAACCAAACACCGTAATACTGGGTGATTTCAACTACCCTGCCATTAACTAGGAAAACTACTCATGCACTGACACCTTTGCCCAACGGTTCTTGGAATTAATAAATTCCAATGCCCTGGACCAACTAATCCATAGTCCCACCAGGGGCTCCAATATCCTAGACCTGGTCATTATCAACATGGGAAATCGATGCTTCACACCTATAGTCACCCCCTCATTGATCAGGTAAGACCATAAGCTAATCACCCTTAACATCCACATCCCACCCCCACCCCCCCAGTAAGGAAACCTCCATAAAAAACGTCTCCAAGGCCAACTTCATGCTACTCAAGTCAGAAGTTACAAACTTCATGACACCCATGCAGACGGGAACAGAAAGTTCGACTGCTGAGTCCTACACTAAGGCACTGTATGAGCAGATCCACTCATGCATGAATCGTGCCATCCCAAATAGAACCAAGATGCTCTCCTCCAAAAAAAGGAAGACAATCTGGTGGTCCCCTGCCATAAACAAACTTTACAACAAAAGGAAAAAACTGTTAGAGAAAAGAGGAAAATCCCCAGATGCAAAAAACTCCATTACCAGCCTCAGTAAGAAGCTGAGATCCCTCATAAAATCCTCCAAAGCTAGTTACGAAAATAAAATTGCCAAACATTCCAAACACAACCACAAGGTATTCTATAACTATGTCAAGAATCTAAATGGCAATGCTCAGATCTGCTTTGAGCTACAACAGAATGGCATTAAATATACTGATCCCAAGGATATTGCCAATATCCTGGCAGATCGATTCAGTGCCAACTTCACCCCCCTCTCACCCCCTAAATGGCCCATCTCAATACTGGAAGATTGCCAAATTCTGGTAATAATGGCCACACAGGTAAAAAACGCACTCTCCAAAGCTAAGAATACAGCATCCATGGGACCAGATGACATCCTGGGCTGTGTACTACATGAAGTACAAAATGAACTGGCACCTCACCTAAGTGTCAGGTTTAATCATACCCTCACCTCAGGCTTCATGCTCACTGAGTGGCACACAGCTACAGTTATCCCACTCCACAAGGGGGGGATCCACCTTTTATCCCGGGAACTACCGCCCCATCAGTCTGACGAGCCTGATCTGCAAGGCCATGGAACGTATTATCATGGAACTTATAAACAAAGACATTGGCAACCTTAAAACACTGGACCTCATCCAGTTTGGGTTCATGAAGGGCCGATCTTGTCTCCTGAACCTTACTGACTTCTTCGAATCAGTCTCCAGAGCCGTGGACAAGGGTAATGCAGTCCACACAGCCTATCTGGACCTTGCCAAGGCCTTTGACACCATCCCCCACTCTGGAATCATAGATAAACTTACTAAACTGGGCATTAATCCCTACGTCACTCGATGGGTTGCCAACTGGCTTACTGACAGAACCCACACTGTAAAAGTAGCTGACTCCAAATCCAGCTCCAGACAAGTGACAAGTGGAGTACCTCAGGGTTCAGTCCTGGGACCTCTCTTGTTTGGCATCTACTTCTCTGAAGTACAGGCCAACACTAAGGTACTCTGGCTAACAAAGTTTGCAGATGACTGCAAACTGGGAGCCATTGTTGAATCCCTAAATGATGTGGATACTCTACAAAAGGGCCTTACAGAAACAGATGCTTGGTGCCAGAGCCATGGGCTCAACCTCAATGCCAAGAAATGTATAGTTATCCCCTTTAGGAAAAAACATGTACCCATGAATTATCACATAGGTGGCAGTACACTAAACACCGAAAATGTGATAAGAGACTTAGGGACACAGGTGGATAGTGGTCTCACCTTCAATAACCACATTGCCACAACAGTCAGGAAATCCTTCTATGTGGCACACCTCATTACTAAGGGCTTTTCATCCAGAAAAAAGGAGGTCATTGTCCCACTGTACTCATCCCTCATTAGACCCATTATAGAATACAATGCTCCATTTGGTAGGTACATCTCAAGACATCTGCAACAACTGGAATGGCCACAGAAATACCTCACTAAAAGAATCACAGGCCTAAAGCAGATGCCCTATGCTGACCGCCTTAAAAAACTCCAACTATACTCAGTCACATATCGTCTACTCCAAGACGATCTCTGCTTAACATACAAGGCCATGTTAAACCCAGAGCTGTTGGACATGCTACACTTAAAGAAATCCCAATCCCTCAGAGCCACACGCTCCAGGGATCTAAATCTTGTCATCACAATAAACTAAACATGCTGGAGGGATAGGTTCCTGACCCAGAGACTCCCCAGACTCTGGAATAGACTGCCCATACATGTCAAGCAGAGTACCTCTTTGGCCGTCTTCAAAAGGAACCTTGATGATTGAATGGGATAAAGGAAATTCACCCCGAGGATCACAGCAGTCGCCCTGCTAGACAGGGGTCCAGGGAAGTAAATAGTGTGGGAAGAAATAGCCAGGGAATTGTTATGGCTAGGCTTGTATAGGCCCTAGGGCCGATAGCCTAGTACCAACCTATGAACCTATGAACTGCACCCTCGTGGCAGCCCTTAAGACATATGGCAAATGCCTTTTGGAAAAAGGGGTCCCAAATATTCTGAAAAGGCAAAGGCATAGAACCAGATAGTTATGGATATAAATGTTGTTGGAGGAAGGAACCACACATTAACGCAGTACAAGATGAGAGTCAATGCTGTGACAGAAAGTGCAAGATCCAAGTCAAGGCAGAGTGCAAGTGCCCATAGATGTACTGGATGAGGTCCTCCAACAGCCATTCCTTTAACACCTGATGAGGAAAACCTCCTCTCCATTCATGGGGATGGTTATGAGATGGATGACAATGGTACTGGAATAATTACCTCCTCTCCATTCGTGGGGATGGTTATGAGATGGATGACAATGGTACTGGAATAATTACATCGTCTCCATTCGTAGGGTTGATTATGAGACAGATGACAATGGTGCTGGAATAATTACCTCGTCTCCATTCGTAGGGATGATTATGAGATGGATGACAATGGTACTGGAATAATTACCTCCTCTCCATTCGTGGGGATGGTTATGAGATGGATGACAATGGTACTGGAATAATTACCTCGTCTCCATTCGTAGGGATGGTTATGAGATGGATGACAATGGTACTGGAATAATTACCTCCTCTCCATTTGTGGGGATGGTTATGAGACGGATGACAATAGTACTGGAATAATTACCTCATCTCCATTCGTAGGGATGGTTATGAGATGGATGACAATGGTGCTGGAATAATTACCTTGTCTCCATTCGTAGGGATGATTATGAGACGGATGACAATGTTGCTGGAATAATTACCTCGTCTCCATTCGTGGGGATGGTTATGTGACGGATGACAATGGTACTGGACTAATTACCTCGTCTCCATTCATGGGGATGATTATGAGATGGATGACAATGGTACTGGAATAATTACCTCGTCTCCATTCGTGGGGATGGTTATGAGACGGATAACAATTTTGCTGGAATAATTACCTCCTCTCCATTCTTAGGGATGATTATGAGACAGATGACAATGGTGCTGGAATAATTACCTCGCTCCATTTGTGGGAATGGTTATGAGACAGATGACAATGGTGCTGGAATAATTACCTCCTCTCCATTCGTAGGGTTGATTATGAGACAGATGACAATGGTGCTGGAATAATTACCTCCTCTCCATTCGTAGGGATGATTATGAGATGGATGACAATGGTACTGGAATAATTACGTCCTCTCCATTCGTGGGGATGGTTATGAGACAGATGACAATAGTACTGGAATAATTACCTCTTCTCCATTCGTAGGGATGGTTATGAGATGGATGACAATGGTACTGGAATAATTACCTCCTCTCCATTTGTGGGGATGGTTATGAGACAGATGACAATGGTGCTGGAATAACTACCTCATCTCCATTTATAGGGATGGTTATGAGACGGATGACAATGGTGCTGGAATAATTACCTTGTCTCCATTAGTAGGGATGATTATGAGACGGATGACAATGGTGCTGGAATAATTACCTCGTCTCCATTCGTGGGGATGGTTATGTGATGGATGACAATGGTGCTGGAATAATTACCTCGTCTCCATTCATGGGGATGGTTATGAGATGGATGACAATGGTGCTGGAATAATTACCTCCTCTCCATTCATGGGGATGGATATGAGACAGATGACAATGGTACTGGAATAATTACCTCCTCTCCATTCGTGGGGATGGTTATGAGATGGATGACAATGGTGCTGGAATAATTACCTTGTCTCCATGCATGGGGATGGTTACGAGATGGATGACAATGGTACTGGAATAATTACCTCCTCTCAATTCGTGGGGATGGTTATGAGATGGATCACAATGGTACTGGAATAATTACCTCCACTCCATTTGTGGGGATGGTTATGAGACAGATGACAATGGTGCTGGAATAACTACCTCATCTCCATTTATAGGGATGGTTATGAGACGGATGACAATGGTGCTGGAATAATTACCTCGTCTCCATTAGTAGGGATGATTATGAGACGGATGACAATGGTGCTGGAATAATTACCTCGTCTCCATTCGTGGGGATGGTTATGTGATGGATGACAATGGTGCTGGAATAATTACCTCGTCTCCATTCGTGGGGATGGTTATGAGATGGATGACAATGGTGCTGGAATAATTACCTCCTCTCCATTCGTGGGGATGGATATGAGACAGATGACAATGGTACTGGAATAATTACCTCCTCTCCGTTCGTGGGGATGGTTATGAGACGGATGACAATGGTGCTGGAATAATTACCTCGTCTCCATTTGTAGGGATGATTATGAGATGGATGGCAATGGTACTGGAATAATTACCTCCTCTCCATTTGTGGGGATGGTTATGAGACGGATGACAATGGTACTGGAATAATTACCTCCTCTCCATTCGTGGGGATGGTTATGAGATGGATGACAATGGTGCTGGAATAATTACCTTCTCTCCATTCGTAGGGATGATTATGAGACGGATGACAATGGTGCCGGAATAATTACCTCGTCGCCATTTGTGGGGATGGTTATGAGATGGATGACAATGGTGCTGGAATAATTACCTCCTCTCCATTCGTGGGGATGGTTATGAGAAGGATGACAATGGTGCTGGAATAATTACCTCGTCTCCATTCGTGGGGATGATTATGAGATGGATGACAATGGTACTGGAATAATTACCTCATCTCCATTCGCAGGGATGGTTATGAGACAGATGACAATGGTACTGGAATAATTACCTCCTCTCCATTCGTGGGGATGGTTATGAGACGGATGACAATGGTGCTGGAATAATTACCTTGTCTCCATTCGTGGGGATGGTTATGAGATGGATGACAATGGTACTGGAATAATTACCTCGTCTCCATTCGTAGGGATGATTATGAGATGTATGACAATGGTACTGGACTAATTACCTCCTCTCCATTCATGGGGATGGTTATGAGACAGATGACAATGGTGCTGGAATAATTACCTCGTCTCCATTCGTGGGGATGGTTATGAGATGGATGACAATGGTACTGGAATAATTACCTGCTCTCCATTCGTAGGGATGGTTATGAGACAGATGACAATGGTACTGGAATAATTACCTCCTCTCCATTTGCGGGGATGGTTATGAGACGGATGACAATGGTTCTATAATAATTAGAGGTGGTAATGACACTGGCCTTTGCCCACATCTGCAGTATCAACAGGCATCTGCTCAGAAAGGTTGGTTTCACAGCAGTAACATATACATATATATGCAATAGAAGGATGAAATGTAATGAATAAATGTAACACATGACAATTATTATTAACAAGTGAACTATCCACTTCAACACATAATAGTATTAACGGATATAGTATGCATGGTAAGTGTTCTCCACAGTACATTGCACAGCAAACAATAGTGTACCCAGCCATCTGAGTAATAATGTTTTTAATTAATTCTATGCTGGGTCAGCAGCAGAAACAAACCATTTTACATCTACATCTGTCCACATCCACAATTCTTTTTTCCCATTTTTGCCCATGGGGTCAGGTGTCACTTCAACAGTGACAGTTATCTAGAGCCAAGGTTTGCACCACTATACCAATACATTTAGAGGATATCAGTAGTAGAATGCCTGATGATGACGAAGATGATAACATAGTTATATTCACTCTAGAGCCACGGTTTGCACCACTACACCAATACATTTAGAGGATATCAGTAGTAGAATGCCTGATGATGACGAAGGTGATAACATAGTTATATTCACTCTAGAGCCACGGTTTGCACCACTACACCAATACATTTAGAGGATATCAGCAGTAGAATGCCTGATGATGACGAAGATGATAACATAGTTATATTCACTCTAGAGCCACGGTTTACACCACTATACCAATACATTTAGAGGATATCAGTAGTAGAATGCCTGATGATGACGAAGATGATAACATAGTTATATTCACTCAAGAGCCACGGTTTACACCACTATACCAATACATTTAGAGGATATCAGTAGTAGAATGCCTGATGATGGCGAAGGTGATAACATAGTTATATTCACTCTAGAGCCACGGTTTACACCACTATACCAATACATTTAGAGGATATCAGTAGTAGAATGCCTGATGATGACGAAGATGATAACATAGTTATATTCACTCTAGAGCCACGGTTTGCACCACTATACCAATACATTTAGAGGATATCAGTAGTAGAATGCCTGATGATGACGAAGATGATAACATAGTTATATTCACTCTAGAGCCACGGTTTACACCACTATACCAGTACATTTAGAGGATATCAGTAGTAGAATGCCTGATGATGACGAAGATGATAACATAGTTATATTCACTCTAGAGCCACGGTTTACACCACTATACCAATACATTTAGAGGATATCAGTAGTAGAATGCCTGATGATGGCGAAGGTGATAACATAGTTATATTCACTCTAGAGCCACGGTTTACACCACTATACCAATACATTTAGAGGATATCAGTAGTAGAATGCCTGATGATGACGAAGATGATAACATAGTTATATTCACTCTAGAGCCACGGTTTGCACCACTATACCAATACATTTAGAGGATATCAGTAGTAGAATGCCTGATGATGACGAAGATGATAACATAGTTATATTCACTCTAGAGCCACGGTTTACACCACTATACCAGTACATTTAGAGGATATCAGTAGTAGAATGCCTGATGATGACGAAGATGATAACATAGTTATATTCACTCTAGAGCCATGGTTTACACCACTATACCAATACATTTAGAGGATATCAGCAGTAGAATGCCTGATGATGACGAAGGTGATAACATAGTTATATTCACTCTAGAGCCACGGTTTGCACCACTATACCAATACATTTAGAGGATATCAGTAGTAGAATGCCTGATGATGACGAAGATGATAACATAGTTATATTCACTCTAGAGCCACGGTTTGCACCACTATACCAATACATTTAGAGGATATCAGTAGTAGAATGCCTGATGATGACGAAGATGATAACATAGTTATATTCACTCTAGAGCCACGGTTTGCACCACTATACCAATACATTTAGAGGATATCAGTAGTAGAATGCCTGATGATGGCGAAGATGATAACATAGTTATATTCACTCTAGAGCCACGGTTTGCACCACTATACCAATACATTTAGAGGATATCAGTAGTAGAATGCCTGATGATGACGAAGGTGATAACATAGTTATATTCACTCTAGAGCCACGGTTTACACCACTATACCAATACATTTAGAGGATATCAGTAGTAGAATGCCTGATGATGACGAAGATGATAACATAGTTATATTCACTCTAGAGCCATGGTTTGCACCACTATACCAATACATTTAGAGGATATCAGTAGTAGAATGCCTGATGATGACGAAGATGATAACATAGTTATATTCACTCTAGAGCCACGGTTTACACCACTATACCAGTACATTTAGAGGATATCAGTAGTAGAATGCCTGATGATGACGAAGATGATAACATAGTTATATTCACTCTAGAGCCACGGTTTACACCACTATACCAATACATTTAGAGGATATCAGCAGTAGAATGCCTGATGATGACGAAGGTGATAACATAGTTATATTCACTCTAGAGCCACGGTTTGCACCACTATACCAATACATTTAGAGGATATCAGTAGTAGAATGCCTGATGATGACGAAGATGATAACATAGTTATATTCACTCTAGAGCCACGGTTTGCACCACTATACCAATACATTTAGAGGATATCAGTAGTAGAATGCCTGATGATGACGAAGATGATAACATAGTTATATTCACTCTAGAGCCACGGTTTGCACCACTATACCAATACATTTAGAGGATATCAGTAGTAGAATGCCTGATGATGACGAAGATGATAACATAGTTATATTCACTCTAGAGCCACGGTTTGCACCACTATGCCAATACATTTAGAGGATATCAGTAGTAGAATGCCTGATGATGACGAAGGTGATAACATAGTTATATTCACTCTAGAGCCACGGTTTACACCACTATACCAATACATTTAGAGGATATCAGTAGTAGAATGCCTGATGATGACGAAGGTGATAACATAGTTATATTCACTCTAGAGCCACGGTTTACACCACTATACCAATACATTTAGAGGATATCAGTAGCAGAATGCCTGATGATGATGAAGATGATAACATAGTTATATTCACATGACAGCCTGAGGAAAGTGGCATGCAGTTGCCAAGTTTATTTGCAGAATCTCAGAACCCACAACATGTTAGTAACTCTTTAAGGACTCATACTGGACCACAAAATCAAGCATATGATGACATTACACTACAGGCTGTGCAGGGGAAAAAAACATGCACCTCTACACCAGTATCTGCAAACCCATGGGAACACCTTATGGATGATAGTAGAACAGTATCCACATTGACACCTTTACAAAGGGGTGCTAGGTGTAGGCATTTGATGTAGCTGCAACATACAAAGCATATGCTGGCCAGCTGTGAAATTGTTAGGATTTGGTGCACTGCCACAGACAGCTATAAAAGGTCAGAGTCCTTCACGGTTTAAGTGAGGCTTTCCATCACTACATGGAAATGGCAGCCAGTAGAGATAATGCCATGATCAGATTGAGCTGTACTGTGGTTGCACACCAAGTATCATGGATGCATATGCATACATACTAAATCTAGAGCACTTGATAACAGTTTTCAATCTTACTCACAAACACTGGCTAATCTGCAATGTATGTACTGTACCTGTGTACTATGTATGTATTCTACCTATGTTCCAAATTTCAGCTGTACACCACAAATCTATTAATTACCTTTATTTTTAAAATTAATATTTTTTTGTTTGTTCTCTCCACTGCAACTGTTTATGTGCCGCATACCACTGTAAAAACATGTCTCTTGTAATTTGTGTGTATACTGATCATGTCTAAATAACTAAATGTGTCTGTAATTTTTCTTTGTGGAGCTTTTCTCCCCGGGCCTCTGCTTAAAAAGGGCCTTTTCGTCTCATTCAGACACCCCCGGTTAACAAATGTAAAATAAATAAAATAAATAAATGCCTCCATTTGTAGACTGGTGAGGACTTAACAGACTCAAATAAAACCCAGTGTTGTAAGAGGAACAGGATGGGGTACTGTCTAGACACACGGGGCATGTCACTTCGCACTTCACGTGCTTTGTAAGAAAGTGGTACCTCTACCAGTGTGGGGGGGGAGCAAATACAGTAGAATTTATGCAGGACAAGTCAACCTTCACCAACATGTGGCAAAATTGCTCATCTGAAGTCCTGATCCTACAGCACTGTGAGGTTAGTGTCTGCAGAATCACCTGCATTAAGTAGAACAGGAGATAACATTGCAAGTCACCAACAATTTCACATGACAGCCCCTCCTCAAGCTCTCATGTACCTTTACCTACCCTATCTTTAGAAGATATTGTGTATGACATAGTTGACCTTGACCTGCTGTGATTCACTATTCATGGTATTGCAATTAGACTTTTACACAAATCTGTCAATGTTTAAATGTAAAGACAATGAGGTATTAATAAAAAAAATGAAAAAATTGCAAAATACATGAGCGCAGACTGCAACACCTTACTAAGACAAGCATCGGCACATGTTTGAGTTCAATAATGATACTACTTAGAAATAAAGAAACTATCTAGAAAGAACACTGTATGTAATA
Organism: Protopterus annectens; assembly: GCF_019279795.1. Lineage (NCBI taxonomy): Eukaryota > Metazoa > Chordata > Ceratodontiformes > Protopteridae > Protopterus > Protopterus annectens. The sequence continues at coordinate 753,139,823 of NC_056751.1, forward strand.
ACATTCAAACTGCACAGATTTACATTAGTAAGGGCCATCTATTATCAATAGTTTCAGTTCAGCAATGTTACAGCTGACAAATACCCATAACATACAACTTAAAAAATAAAAAAAAGTGCAGGATTTTCCTGCCATGTAAACTAGTACTGTTACCACTTCACCATCAGCACTGTTCAAATGATGAAGCTTTCAGGTACTGAACGGTACCCGCTGGACTCAGCCAGGTATCTAAATATACCCTTTAACATTCCAAATGCATATTCAATGACAGTATGTGTCTAGGACTGGGCTGTATTAAAATTGCCTTTTGCAGATTGCAAAGTAGATAGAAAAGGTACAGTTCTATCTTTAATAATAAATCTGTGCACGGTGTGGAAAGATGTCAATTTATGACCTTGAATCATAAGCAGGCAGGCAGAAGGACTTATTATCATTCTCAGTTTTATATCATTTCATCACATTATTTCTACATTTGCATAAGTACATTTGTGGCCATCACACATTAGTGTAAATGGCTTTTATGAATCACACTTTTACTGCGTTTCTTTGTGTAGATTGACAATCCCCTTTACATATTTGCATAATGACTACGAATACCACCCATATTTTTGATCAATATCTGTTTCATCTGAAGTACTAGAATATCAAAAATTCTTATATTTATCTACTGTTACAGGAATTATGGGGTGTCTGATTTCAAGTTAATTTTACATTTTAGTGGAATTTACCTTATCTTCAATTTGTTAGTTCTATTCTCTGTGTTTTGAGATTTTGAATTTATTTTCTGTGTAAAGTGGTTTGACAAAGCGTAATAACACAAATATGAGTTGAGAAGAGATAAAAAGGAAGGTACTGTTGCAACAGGCTTTCTGATAAACCCCAATTTTTTTCATATTGCCATTATTTCTTTTATTACAAATATGATTGAAAGCTGATTTGCCCATTCAGCAGAGGTTATTTTTAGCTTGCCCTGCAGTGTGGCTTAAAGGGTTAATATAATCAGTTGTAAAGTTAACCCATTTGATTTCTACAATGTCTTCTTCCATACACTGCAAACGTAAGTCTCTTTTCTAATCAAATTTTCCAAATTATCCGTGAAGCAGGAACTTCTTTCTCACTCGTCTTGTAAGGTTAAAAAAATTAGATGAAACAAAGCATGAACACAAATTCAAAGCATACTTCTCAACTGTCCAAAATTTTCATAGGTTAATAGGAGATTACCAGGCTAATGGCTTAAATGTCCTTACAAATCTAGCCAACATAACCAGATTTTACCCAATATATGGCTCCTTGGGGAAAAAGAGTGCATGGGTTTGTGCCTATGCCTTGAGTATCTTAGAGACTGCCCCTGTCCATAAGGGACACAGGCACTACCTCAGGTGTGAATTTGTGATTCTCCATCCATTGATGCAAAATTGCATTTGAAAAGAACCAGGGAAAGGCTCTGCTTAACATATATAGGAAGCCTGTTTCAAGGAAGGGGCAATCTCTGAGACACATATCTGTCTTTCCAGCATGTTTTGTTTGAGTTGCTGACTAAGCTTAGATCCCTAGATCGGGTGACATGATGTCTGACTTGCGGATGTGTAGCAGATCCATCAGGTCTGGATTTGTGAGTGCCTTGTAGGTTAGGCATAGGTCACCCTTTAAAAGTTGTTAGGAGACAGAGTAAAGGAACAGGGGTTTTAGTCTGTCCGTATAGGGCATGATGTTTACACCCTGTATCTCCTTTGTAAGGAACCTTCGAAGTTCGTTCAGTACATGCTAAACGGGCCACAGTGTACTTGGGGCATGATGTTTACACCCTGTATCTCCTTTGTAAGGAACCTTCGAGGTTCGTTCAGTACATGCTAAACGGGCCACGCTGTACTTGGGGCATGATGTTTACACCCTGTATCTCCTTTGTAAGGAACCTTCGAGGTTTGTTCAGTACATGCTAAACAGGCCACGCTGTACTTGGGGCATGATGTTTACACCCTGTATCTCCTTTGTAAGGAACCTTCGAGGTTCGTTCAGTACACGCTAAACGGGCCACACTGTACTTGGGGCATGATGTTTACACCCTGTATCTCCTTTGTAAGGAACCTTCGAGGTTTGTTCAGTACATGCTAAACGGGCCACGCTGTACTTGGGGCATGATGTTTACACCCTGTATCTCCTTTGTAATTAACCTTTGAGGTTCGTTCAGTACATGCTAAACGGGCAAAGCTGTACTTGGGGCATGATGTTTACACCCTCTATCTCCTTTGTAAGGAACCTTCGAGGTTCATTCAGTACATGCTAAACGGGCCACGCTGTACTTAGGGCATGATGTTTACACCCTGTATCTCCTTTGTAAGGAACCTTCGAGGTTTGTTCAGTACATGCTAAACGGGCCACGCTGTACTTGGGGCATGATGTTTACACCCTGTATCTCCTTTGTAAGGAACCTTCGAGGTTCATTCAGTACATGCTAAACGTGCCACGCTGTACTTAGGGCATGATGTTTACACCCTGTATCTCCTTTGTAAGGAACCTTCGAGGTTCATTCAGTACATGCTAAACGTGCCATGCTGTACTTAGGGCATGATGTTTACACCCTGTATCTCCTTTGTAAGGAACCTTCGAGGTTCATTCAGTACATGCTAAACGGGCCACGCTGTACTTGGGGCATGATGTTTACACCCTGTATCTCCTTTGTAAGGAACCTTCGAGGTTCGTTCAGTACATGCTAAACGGGCCACGCTGTACTTAGGGCATGATGTTTACACCCTGTATCTCCTTTGTAAGGAACCTTCGAGGTTCGTTCAGTACACGCTAAATGGGCCACGCTGTACTTGATTATTGTTCTCATTAGTGCTAGGTGTGGCAGGACTCTAATTTCCTTGGATCTGGATGCCATAGTTTTACTTATAAGCTGCGTCACATAGAAGGGCTTCCTCACCACTTTGGACACATGGCGGTCATAGTGCAGGCTACTATCTATCTGTGTACCTAGATCTCCCACTTCTGAGTCTACTCTTAGGGTGTGCTATTGATCTTGTAATTTGCAGGAGTATTTGACTTCCCAAAGGGTATGATAATGCATTTTATTTATTTAGTTTTAGGTCAAGGTTCTGACACCAGTCATTTGTCTGATCTAGACCCTCCTGAAGGACATCTACATCTTTGGGAGATTCAATGATTGTCCCCCAGCTTGCAGTCATCAGCAAACTTTGTTGTCATTTAGAGACCTTCCACATTAGCCTTGACTTGAGAAAAGTACATTCCGAACTGGAGTGGTCCTAGCACTGAGCCCTGTGAAACATCACTAGTCACTGCCCTCTTGCTGGATCTGGATTCACCTACTTTTACCACATGTATCCTGTCCATGAGCTAACTGTCTATCCATCTGATGAAGTAGGGATTTATGTCCAGTTTTGTAAGTTTACTTATAATACCTGAGTGGGGGATTGTGTCAACTTCCTTGGCCATGTCAAAGTAGGTGGTATGTACTGTTTTACCCTCATCCATGGCCTTAGTGACTTTCTCAAAGAAATCTACCATATTCAGTAGGCATGACCTGCCCCTGACAAAGCCAAATTGGATAAGGTCCAGTGTTTGGCGGTTTCCTATGTCATTATTTATCAGGTACAAGACTATTCTTTCCATGGCATTACCTATACGACTAGTCAAACTTATGGGTCTGTAATTTCCCAGGTCTGCAGATGGTCTCTCTTTATGCAGAATGCCCAGACATTTGCCTTACATTTTTGGTTTCTTAGGTTCATAGGTTCATACTAGGCTATCTGCCCTAGGGCATTTATAAGCCTAGCCAGAGTGTGTGTGGCTTTCACCACCCCTTAGGATGAGAATACTATACCCATTAGTTTGCTGTGCCTCTGTCCAGCAGTGATACAGAGATGATTCCCGGGGTAAACCTACGATCTCCCATCCACTCGTCAAGATTTCTCTTGAACAGAGTCAGTGAGGGGCTCTGCCTCACATGGACTGGGATTCTGTTCCATAGTGTAGGGAGTCTCTGGGTGATGAATCTGTCCCTCCAGCACGTCCTATTTATATCCGTGTTGAGGTTTAAGTCTCTTGCTCTCGTGGCCCTGGTGGATTTGGATTTTTTGAGGTGGAGCATGTCCATTAATTCCGGGTTGGACATGGCCTTGTATGTCAGGCACAGATCACCTCTGAGCAGACGGTATGCGACTGAATAGAGCTGGAGTTTCTTCAGTCGGGCATCGTATGACATATGTTTGAGCCCCTTTATCCTTTTGGTGAGGAACTTTTGGGGTCTTTCCAACTGCTGCAGGTGTCGGGTAAGGTACATTCGAATGGGACGTTGTACTCAATCATTGGTCTGATAAGTGAAGAGTACAGGGTACAATGACCTCTCCTGATCTGGATGTGAATCCCTTCATGATCAGGTGGGCAATGTAGAAGGTCTTCCTAACCATTTTGGCAATGTGAGTGTCAAAAGAGGTTACTGTCAACTTGGGTCCCCAGGTCCCTGATAACTTCTTCCGTGTTTAATGGATTACCACCTATGTGGTAATTAGGGGTTACCTTGTTTTTCCCAAAGGGTATGACTATACATTTTTTGGCATTTAGCTTAAGGCCATGGCTCTGGCACCAGTTATCCATTTCTATGAGACCTTTCTGGAGGATGTCTGTGTCTGATGGAGTGTCAATTATGGTGCCCAGTTTGCAGTCATCTGCAAATTTTGTCAGCCACAATCCCCTATGTTTGCCTGCACTTCAGAAAAATAAATGCCGAACAAGAGGGGGCCCACGACTGAGCCCTGTGGGACACCGCGCGTGACCGGCTTAGAGTCTGACATGGCACCAGCAACTCTAACCCTGTGTGTTCTGTCCTTGAGCCAGTTTGCAACCCATCTTGTGACATATGGGTTTACATCTAAGCTGGTGAACTTTTCTATGATGCCCGAGTGGGGTATTGTGTCGAATGCTTTTGCTAGGTCAAGGTAGGCTGTGTGAACTGCCTTACCCTCATCAATGGCCTTAGTGACTGTTTCAAAAAGTCGACCAAGTTCAAGAGGCAGGATCTGCCCTTGACAAAGCCAAATTGGGTAGGATCCAGTGTCTGTAGGTCCCCAATGTCTTTATTTATGAGTTCCATTATGATCCTCTCCATAGCTTTGCAGACAAGGCTCGTCAAGCTTATGGGCGGTAATTTCCTGGGTCCGTAGAAGCACCGCCTTTGTGGAGTGGGACCACAGTTGCCGTCGCCATTCTTTGGGTACGTATCCTGTAGTAAGGCTAAGATTAAACAGCAGCCTTATGTGTGGGTTTAGTTCCTCATTGAGTTCATGTAGCACACAGCCGGGGACACCGTCCGGTCCCATTGATGCTGTGTTTTTGCTTTAGAGAGCAGCTCTCACCTGGGCATCTGAGATGTTTGGGAGGCTAGACTCTGGTGGGATAGATATTTTTCCTTTTGGGGAGGGAGGGAGAAATTTGCACTGAACCTGTCTGCCAGTATGTTGGCAATGTCTGTGGGTTCAGTGATTTTTTTATCATTTTGGACTAATTCTGAGCATATCTGGGAGTTTCCACCCAGGTTTCTAACATAGCTAAAGAAGGCTTTATGATTGTCTTTTGTGTCATTAGCGATTTTTCTCTCAAAGTTGGCCTTGGATGATTTTATGAGTGCTCGTAGTTTTTTGCTAGTATTGATCAGAGATGCCTTCCCATTTAGGGATTTTGCTCTGTCATGTAGTAGCTTTCTCCTCTTGTTGTAAAGTTTGTTTATGGCTGGAGTCCACCAGACCGGGCGCCTGCCTTTGGTGGAAAACTTCTTGATTTTATTAGGGATTGCTTGATCCATACATTCCTGGAGGTGCTCGTAGAAGGCATTTGTAAGGGTTTCAGCAGCGTGGGTTGTGGTTTCCACTGGCTCGGGGGCCTTGAAGGATACCACTCCAGTCTTAAGAAGTGTGAAGTTTGCTTTTGAGAAGTTCTTCACTGTGGTCTTTTGCTGGGGTGGGGCGGGATGTGGATCTCCAGTGAGATTAATTTATGGTCTGATCTCACCAATGAGGGATATACTTCCGGTGTGGAGCATTTTGTCCCCATGTTTGTGATGATCAGGTCTAGTATATTTTCTCCTCTTGTGGGAATGGTGACTAGTTGTTCCATAGCATTTGAGTTTATGAACTCAAGGAACCTTTGGGCTAGGGTGTTGGGGCTTGAGTAATGTTCCCAGTCTATGTTTGGGTAGTTGAAGTCACCCAATATGATGGTGTTTGGAGAGACATTTATACTCTCCAGTGTCTTCAGGAAGGCTGTGTGGGTTTCCTGAGTTTGAGAAGGTGGTCTGTAGCATGTTACAAACTGTAGGGCAGTTTTACCTATGGTTAATTGCACCTGGATGGTCTCCGATGCTTCGTGCGTTGCCACTAACCTGGAGGTGTGGGTATCCTTTATGAATATGGATACTCCCCCTCCTTTTGTAGTTCGGTCCGGATTTTGGGGCCGGAACGCATGATATGAGGTATAACCTGATAGTGCTGGGGTGCTCTCAGGAACCTTGAACCAGGTTTCAGTCACAGCACAAACATCGATGTTCTCCATACTGAGGAGGGCTTCGAGGGCGTGCATCTTGAGGTTTAGACTTCTGGCATTGAGCAGTATTACCTTTAGTTTTTCTCCATTTTTGTTTTCTAGGGCGGTAGGTTTATCATTTGAGCCTTGCCTAAAAAGGCACTATGGGGGTGGCAAGAGCCTTTGCCAATATCCGGAAGCCCAGGGGTGACAGGTGCAAGCCGTCCCTTGCGAAGCAGCGTGGCTTGTCAAGCATGTCATCCCAGGCAGACAGACATTGGATCCCCTTAGAATGACACCAGTAATTAAGCCAATTATTAAAGCTGATCATTTTGTCTCTGTATTGTGGCATCATTCTTGGTGAGGGTAGGATACTGCTCAGGGTCAGGGTCATACCGGCCTGGGCTACATAATCTGAGAGCTCCTCTATGTCTCTTTTCATGTAGTCCAGGGAGGTGCGTCTCAGGTCGCTCACACCGGCATGGACAATGACTGAGTCATACTTGTACTTGCTGTGGAGTGACCTGAGTGCTTGTGTTATGTGGCGGATTCTAGCGCCTGACAGGCAGCTAACTGTGATCTTTTCCTTGTTCAGTCTGGTGAGTGGGACGTCAGTGTGTCTGACTATGGAGTCAACTATAACAAGTGTGTCTGGCATTGTGTTTGGCCTTAAGGGCTGTGACTGTTTAGCACACTGACTTTGAGAACTATGTGTTGCATGTCTTATGTCTTGAGGTGGCAGTTGCTTGGGTGTCTGCTTTGGAGGCCTCTGTAGTTTTGGTAGATTTTTGATCAGTGCCTCCGAGTATGTCTTTGTGTGTTTATGTGTTTGTTTTGCAGTTGTGATAGTTCTATGTGAAACTGGGTTTGTGGTGTGCGTGGTTTCCTTCTCCTCCTGTCTGGTCTTGCCAGTCCTGAGTTGAGAGAGCTCAGCCTCCAGTTTGGCTATATAGTAGCACCTCTCACATGTATTTGTGTTTTGTGGGAGAAGGAGTGGGTTGTCTGTGTACATGAGGCAATTGTAACATTGCCTCAAGATGCCCAGATTCACCAGCTGAACAGGAGAGGACGCTAGCAACTGACCCTTCGACATGCTAGAAAAAGTGAAAAAGTTTGCTGTGTAACTGAGTCAGAAGGGACCTATAGGGAAATGGGTACTCAAGGGGATTCTAGGCTAATGTAGTACTTTGTTTAGTATACAAGTACTTTACCTATATAAAAATGCTTTAGGAGCAAGTGCTGAGCTATTGAGATAGAGAATAGACTGTTTAGATTGCAAGTAGAGAAGTTCTAAGGGAAAAATTGAAGAGCAGACTTTACGGAGCCAGAAATAGTTTAACCTTGTTTAACGGGCGCTGCCCGATGGTGCTCTATGGGCAACTCCGCGCTAAAGCGGGCTTTATAGCAGGGGGTTGAAAAGACCTAGGAATTGACCCAAAATGGCCAATAGACTACAAGTTTCTGGCTGGAACCACTGCTCTAGGGACAAATAGGCTGCTCAGTGCTCCCCACTCCCACTGGTGAACAAAGAAGCTTCCCTTTATCCAAATAAGGATATGGAATAGCACAGGAACCAAGCCAAAGCCCAGAGATCAGCAAACTCTGAAGACTGGACTATTCTAGTTCAGTAAGGTGGGAAAACAAGATTTTTTTTTTTTTTTTTACAGAAAACAGAGGAAAAACAGACAGTAAATGCTATAAATGCTTTTAAACGGCTAGCGCACTTGAGTGTGTTAGCCTACAGGTAAAATTAAGCAACAAATAACTTTTTTAAAAGTGCACAACAGTTAAGCAACACAAAAACAGTTTAAATAGAATGCAGAGCTGTATAAACAGGCGAAAATGCAGTCGCTAAGCAGTAAATAATCAAAAAGCCAGAAAAAAATACTTAAATCAGGAAAAAGTCACTCTTTTGCTCTCTGCTGCTTGTAGAACTCTGCAGGACACCACGAGGAGCTGTGCTGAGTTGAATACAAGCTTAAAAAGCGCGCTAAAGCGGGCTTTATTACAGGGGCTGAAAAGAGCTAGGAATTGACCCAAAATGGCCAATAGACTACAAGTTTCTGGCTGGAACCACTCCTCTAGGGACAAACAGGCCGCTCAGTGATCCCCACTCCCACTGGTGAACAAAGACGCTTCCTTTTATCCAAATAAGGATATGGAATAGCACAGGAACCAAGACAAAGCCCAGAGGTCAGCAAACTCTGAAGACTGGACTATTCTAGTTCAGTAAGGCGGGAAAACAAGATTTTTTTTGTTTTTTTCTTCTTTGCAGAAAACAGAAGAAAAACAGACAGTAAATGCTATAAATGCTTTTAAACGGCTAGCGCACTTGAGTGTGTTAGCCTACAAGTAAAATTAAGCAACAAATATCTTGCTCATAAAATTTGTGTGTGGTGGTGGGGGGGGGGGTCTGGCAAATTACTAATGAGTGACATTATTAAATAACGAGAGGAATTTGAGTTTCAGACTACATATTCTTTAGAAAATGCATAGCAATACAAATCATGATATTTTACTGACTTTCTAAGTTTTTAAGAGCAATATTTAAAAATCAAGTAATCTCTGTGGTATCCTCGAAGTCTCGAACAACCCACTAAACAAGTATAGTGGGTCCAAAAACCAAAACAGTGTAAGAAACTTGTCTGTGTGGAAGATTTTCAATCCGTATATATTTAGTTAATCACGGTATATTAATCAGATCAAATAATGGTAGTAGAAATAGTGAACTTAAACTCGTCCTAAGTCAAAAAATAATAAAAATATATAATCTGAAATATTATATAGAATTACTAAGTATTCAAAAGTAATCCAAGCAGGGTAGACAGTCTGGGTATTTAATAAAGGATTTTCAACTGGAAAATAGAGAAATTTAAGAAAAAATAATAAGAGAAAGAAGCAGCAAATTTAAACCCATTATTAGATATCCTGAGATATTTAACATTCTCTTAGTAAATGGGTAAGGAATACTCGAGGGCTATGGTTTGTCTGTTCATGAATGTGGCCAGCACTATAAGGTAGATTTTAATTATTAAAAATTGGGACCCTATCTTTGAATCTACAGATTTAAAGAAGTGGCTGGTAGATAACCCCGTATTAGTATATAAAACAGGAATTAACCTCAAACAATGTTTTGAAAGGTACACTAACCACTGGGAATCTAAAAGGAAAAAAATGGGCTTCGCAAAGTATAGCTATTGTGCACAATGCCATTACATCTGTGAACGTACCACTATTACTATAGCCAGTTATTTAACCACTATCACCTCCTAGAGGCAGTGGCAAGCATGACTATAAAGTTAAAGGTATTGTTTACTGTGCATTGTGTTTGTCTTGTCCATCCATTTATGTGTGAAAAACACAGAATGCACTTAGGATAAGGATTTACCAGCACAACTACAGACACAATATAACTAAGGCCCTATATGAGCATTCTGTTACATGTCAGAATTTTAACAAATTTGTATTTTTTTATTTTGGAAAAGGTGCAATGTTTTAGTAAGGTTGGAAACTGTGAGGTGTACCTGGAGACTAGAGAACTGCACCAGCAGCTTTTTTTAGATGCATCTAATCCCCAGGTATTAATTAAAAAAAAAACTTTAATCAACAATTTGTTACAGTTAAGGATAGTGAGAGTGTGAGTTTTAATAGTTTTTTATGTTACCTGTAAATAAGTATTAATTTTATTTGCAGGTACTTTTCCATTAAACCTCTACCACTTTGCGCTGCTGTGTTTTGCCAGTATTTCAGTAGCGGACACAAGTTTATGTGTGAGAAGTAAATCTATATAACTGAGAAACAAGTTTCCATTCTTATGTTACGTGTAAAGTACCGTCTTGTCATTGCAGAAATAGCTAAAGTCCACTGTTAAACCCCTGCCAGTTGCCGGAGATTTTCTTTACACATATTTCACCCAAAAACAAGTTACCTGTGTTAACTTATACATAAAGTACCATACTGTCATAACTGTCTTGCAATAATGTTTACAGAGGTGGCGTCCACCTGAGTTGCATTACAGACTGTAAGAGGTGGTAGGTTTGAAACGGGGTCACATATCTCTACCATTAAGTCACTGTCAAACATCTTTCGATGCAAGTGAGAACTGTCCCTGATTTACGGAGCGTTGTCACATAATTGCTTTTAGCTTTGTCTCTTAGTCTTCATCAAAGAAACTGAGAGCTATGTAATTTTGCCTTGTCCCTCTTTACTTTTCCAAAAAAAAAAAAAAAAAAATGCATCAATGCCCGATTAACTACAAATTCCAGGGAGTACTTCTTTAAATAACTGGAATAACTGGCATATGTCAAGTTGACATGTGTGATTTGTAGAAAAGTTCCTGTTAAGTTTGTAAGTATTTCAGACCTCCCTCCAGCAGATGCGATTACAAAGAAGAGCAATAAACACTTCTGCCTTCTCCTTTCTCTGAAGTCTTTGCTTTTGTTGTCAGTTGTTTGTCTCCGGGCAGATTTCAAAACACTGTGAGATGCACGATCCTGCTTCCAGAGTACATCTGTGTCAGCCCACGGTTGATTTCTCGATTAATTTTACCCAAGTAACGTGTGGCAGGGCAGGCACTTAACAGCATGAACTAACGGACATTGCTGCTGATTTAGTTGGGCTAAGAGTTGAAGTATTTGTTGTTCAAAAGGGAGCCTTTTCACAAATGTATAACCTGAAACAACTGCACTTAGATACCAGCAAAACACAGCAGCGTGAAGTGGTAGGGGTTTAACGGAAAGGTACCTATTTGCATATTATTGAAATGAATATGTATATTGTTTTCACTTTTAGTGTTTTGGAAATGAGTTGAATGATTAAGATATTTGATTGGATGTTACTGATCATGTGGTTGACGGTAACATTTAAGATGGAAGATTACTGTTTTAATAGTTCTGACGCAGTTGCAACTAACGGAGGGAGTGAAAGTGCTTTATTATTATTAAACTTGCTTTTGTATTTTTAAGGTATATTTATGTATTGGCACTGCAATGTTTTTATTTTCCTTCTAAAATAAACTAAACCAGTGCCAGTAATCATCAAACAGAACCCATCACTGCTTAGCCCAAAACAACTTGATTGGTTTCAATTACCTAAGCAACTCACTTACACCCTACTATTGCTAGTCCACAAATTAATATACAAACCAGAATAAACCAAAGCCTACAAGACTTACTAAATACATACACCCCTGCTAGGTCACTTCAATCTGAAAATAAAATGCTCCTCAGTACATACAAACCACACCTGTCAGCAGGGACCTCTCTCTATTCCAGCTATGTAGCCCACTCCTGAACATGACCATCTACTCACTATAACTAGGCGTTTCTCAGTGTAAATTCACTAACAGCTTCATATCTTAGCAGGTAACAATGGTCTAACATCAACAGATGATCTCACTTTAATGATACCTGCTACTAATCTATGCTCTTCTACCTCTTCAGCTGACACTTTCTATTATTTATTTCCTCTCATGTCCTTCCATAACATCCTCATCTCTCTGTGTAATAATCACCTTTCTCTGTCCTTCCATAACATCCTCATCTCTCTGTGTAATAATCACCTTTCTCTGTCCTTCCATAACATCCTCATCTCTCTGTGTAATAATCATCTTTCTCTGTCCTTCCATAACATCCTCATCTCTCTGTGTAATAATCATCTTTCTCTGTCCTTCCACAACATCCTCATCTCTCTGTGTAATAATCATCTTTCTCTGTCCTTCCATAACATCCTCATCTCGCTGTGTAATAATCATCTTTCTCTGTCCTTCCATAACATCCTCATCTCTCTGTGTAATAATCATCTTTCTCTGTCCTTCCATAACATCCTCATCTCTCTGCGTAATAATCATCTTTCTCTGTCTTTCCATAACATCCTCATCTCTCTGTGTAATAATCATCTTTCTCTGTCCTTCCACAACATCCTCATCTCTCTGTGTAATAATCATCTTTCTCTGTCCTTCCATAACATCCTCATCTCTCTGCGTAATAATCATCTTTCTCTGTCTTTCCATAACATCCTCATCTCTCTGCGTAATAATCATCTTTCTCTGTCCTTCCATAACATCCTCATCTCTCTGTGTAATAATCATCTTTCTCTGTCCTTCCACAACATCCTCATCTCTCTGTGTAATAATCATCTTTCTCTGTCCTTCCATAACATCCTCATCTCGCTGTGTAATAATCATCTTTCTCTGTCCTTCCATAACATCCTCATCTCTCTGTGTAATAATCATCTTTCTCTGTCCTTCCATAACATCCTCATCTCTCTGCGTAATAATCATCTTTCTCTGTCTTTCCATAACATCCTCATCTCTCTGTGTAATAATCATCTTTCTCTGTCCTTCCACAACATCCTCATCTCTCTGTGTAATAATCATCTTTCTCTGTCCTTCCATAACATCCTCATCTCTCTCGCGTAATAATCATCTTTCTCTGTCTTTCCATAACATCCTCATCTCTCTGCGTAATAATCATCTTTCTCTGTCCTTCCATAACATCCTCATCTCTCTGTGTAATAATCATCTTTCTCTGTCCTTCCACAACATCCTCATCTCTCTGTGTAATAATCATCTTTCTCTGTCCTTCCATAACATCCTCATCTCGCTGTGTAATAATCATCTTTCTCTGTCCTTCCATAACATCCTCATCTCTCTGTGTAATAATCATCTTTCTCTGTCCTTCCATAACATCCTCATCTCTCTGCGTAATAATCATCTTTCTCTGTCTTTCCATAACATCCTCATCTCTCTGTGTAATAATCATCTTTCTCTGTCCTTCCATAACATCCTCATCCCTGTATGTAATAATCATCTTTATCTGTGTCCTATATTTCCCCTCCTGCTCATCTCATTCTATTCCTCCGACTATTTAGACAGCAGAATATTCTAGTGTTTCCCACCTCCCTATATTATTAGAAATATAGTCAATATTTTGAATCTCATTATATTAGCTTACTCAGCATAGGCTGTCACTTCTGTGTACTGTAATTTTAATTACTATTCATCCTAGTAATATTCTGTAAATGTATTTCAAACTGTTATGGGGCATCTTATACCCTGTATATATAAGTACCCCCCAATCTATTTTAAAGTTACTATTTTGTTTTTATTTTTATTTTTTATTATTTTTTTTAATTTTCTATTTTTTTTGTTTTGTTTTTATTTGTTTTTGAGCTTTTGTCTCCTTGTATATAATTACTTATCAACAATACCTCTCAGCTGTCCACATTTTTCCAGAATGTCCAGATTTTTGCCTCATATTTTAGCCTGTTCCTTGTAAAATTTGCAGTTTTCTAGCAAATCACTGAGGATTGAATCATTAAATTATGTACATTTGAGTTTCAGGCATATACTTCAGGAAATGCATGCTAGCACATATGCTGTTATTCTAGCAACTTTCTAAGTTTATAAGGCAATATTTAAAATGTGTCCTGATTTTTGGGCCTTTGCCCTTCGTTGTTTTAGGCTTTGTCCAGATTTCTTGTGCTATGAGGTTGAGAGCATGTATCAACTTGTATAAAAGTTTTTATGTGTGTGTTTGCAGGGCTTTTCTTTCCTTGCATACCATTACTCACCAACTGTTGTTTAAATGTTTCTGTATCTGATGTGGAACTTTTCTTCCCAGGCCTCCATTGAAAATGAGCTATGTCTCAGACTTTCTCAGTCACCAAAGGAAAATATATAAATAAATAAATAAAAGTCACTATGGTCAGATATAGCATTATAAGCAGAAATGTGAGATTCATATTGCATCAGGTGTGCAGCTTAAATCTTTCAGTGATAGAATTCAGTGTTTAAGAAATCACTTAAAATATACAAATTGTAACTTTCTGAAAGCCAGCAATAGGCAATACCTCCTGGCAACCAGTAAAAAATCCACATATTTATGTGTGCACTGAGACCTCGCATAGCACTGCAGTCAGTTTTTATTAGGGTCACTGAACTGCCATGAAAAAAAAAAATGGGTTTACCATGTTTAATAATAGTTAGCTTTACAGAAAATTGGTAAGGGTGGATGATATCCCTGTAAGTGCAGAGAATCATGACGAATGATGGAATGGATGCCTTACATGACAAGTATGGTTTATTTATCACAACGTCAGGAATAACAGTAACAAGCAGAATACAAAAACATTAGATAATGTATAGAAGCTTCTGCAATAAATCTAGCTTACTAACTTCGATGGCATTCCCTGAAATTTAGCATACTTATCTGAGTCCAGAAACAATGTAACTTCTCCAATTTCAAACAATTTACAACCAGACTACAATTAAATTTGGTGTCCAGAAATGATGTAGCGTCTACCATTTCAAACAATTTACAACCAGACTGCAACTACATGTGAATAGTCGTATGATAACTGCAACCTGCAGCATCCAGAAAACTGTGACCAAGCCTTATTATAATGCAGGTGACCATGGTTGAAATACTGACCTCAGCATTGTAGGAACCAGGCAGGGAAGGAGAAGAAGGAAGGGCCATGACCAGCTCGCTTGGTGTGAGGAAAGGGACGAAGGTAGTCAAGGACACACAGGGAAGTGTGATTTGTTTGGGGGAAACCAGGGGAACCACCTCCTATGTTTGAGAGAAGGACACAGGACTACTTGCTTGCAAATTCCCTTGCAGAAATGAGGAATATCCTGAATGGTCAGTCCAGTGCCCACCTCCATATACTCTGCAAGCCATGAGTCCACAGAGGTAACATTAGGCCAAAATGAAAAATATTCATACTAATCCTGATGGCTGTCTGAATGATGACCCCTTCTGGATGACCCTCACCCTGGTGATGCAGAAAGAACACTGACAACTGACAAATCGCAGTGCAAAGAGTATAACAAAACTATATATGTGAAAGCTGAATAGCTAAGACTGTTTTTGGGCTGCATAGTAAACTAAAATAACATCTTCTATAGTCTTATCTGCTGTTTCGTATTAAAACACACACCCTTGATGTTTATGAGACTCTGAGTGAGTTAACTGTTTTATAAAGACTTAGCATTCTATCACCTTACTTTTTTCATATAATATTTATGAAACCCATTGCAACTGCAGGTTAATGAAAACAGTACTTGATTTTGACATGGTTTGTAATTACGAAACTGGCTTGAGAATTGTTTTGGAGAATGATTTCCTTACAAATATCTATGTAACATTTCTATATCATTTTAAATGTCTGCTCCTAACTAGATACAAAATAGAAATATACTAGCAGTCATTTCATACATGAATAATGTTTTTATTTCCTAAAAGTTTTCTAACCAATAAATTGCATTATAAATGTCATTTAGTATATATTAGCATTTAACTATTCTGCTTACTGCTTCTGAATATCTGCATTCTACGTTTTCCATGCAGGTTGTACATGTTTGTTAAGGTTACCAGGCTTCATACAAACCCAGTAACCCTCAGTGAACAAATATCTGATCAAAGCTAATAGATCCTGCTGAACTTCTTCCATTATATTAATGGCTTATTTGATATGTTCCATTCAGATGAGATGAGTGTGTGTGTGTGTCTTTCGGCTTTTCCCGGTTAGGGGTCGCCACAGCGGAACTCCGGTCCGCTAATGACTGGCAGTAGATTTTTACGTGCCGAGTTGCCAGCCCTGACACACAACCTTCAATGAAGGTACGCCCATTCCCGCATGTCTCCACAAACAGAAGACGCTCTAGCTAAGAATCGAATGGGACAACGTCTTGCTGTGAGGCGACAATGCTATCGCAGTACCACCAACGCAGTATTCAGATGAGATGAGTAAAATACATTTTTCCTTTCTTTTTTTTCTGATAAACTGATATGAAAACATCAATTTCTGCTCTGGAACAGTCTACCCATCCAAATAAAACAAAGTTCATCCCTGTCCATATTCAAGCACAACTTGGATCTATGGATGGGAAACAGAAAATTTACCCCAGGACTGCTCCCTGTACTACTAATGTACAGAGGCAGCTCCAAATGCTTTATCCCATGCATGTTCCCTCAACATATCTATGGTATGATCCTAGTTATGTTCATTGGGGTAATATACAATTATCTACCATGGGGTGGGTAAGGCCAAGCTATAACCAAACAGGACAGGTTATTTCAAGCTCAAAAAGGGAACCTGGCTAAGCTTAAAATGGCCTGCAACAGCAGCTAGCATAGAACTTACCAATGAACTTATGAACCTATAACACTCAATTTGTTTACAACTATATTAAATAAAACCAACTCTGTATCTAAGGAAGAAAGGAAGGAGGGACGTGGAGCTTCCAAAGCCAACTGTTCTACATCTCCCCATACAACAGTAGATTAGAATGTTACTGGCCAATTGTGATTGATCAAATGTACTATTTGTGAGAGACTGCTGTACACTGTTTTACACAGCTTCTTCTCGCCATAAAACTGTCCAACCATGGAGTTAGTATACAGAAGTTAAGAGGTAGGGGTTCAAGAGACACTTGCCACCTGCAAGAAAAACATTTTAAAAAATGTATGCAGGTAGTTTGTGTGTTTTTTGTTTGGAGAGGCACCCAAGATTAATTTTTATGTTTTTTTTTGAACAGACTAATAACTCCTATGACTATTTGAAGTTTCGTTTTGAATGTTCCCCTCACAAGATATATTTTTTAGATGTTTATGTTGAGAGGTTGGATAGTGGTTTAATCAATACAGGTGTTCTCAGGAAGTCATGCCACTATAATGCCCTCTTACATAGGCATAGCATGCACCCGGGGTATGTATTTGCAAATGTAGTTAAAGGTAAAGCTGTTAGGGTATCTCAATATAATCCCACAGATGGTGGTTATAGGAAGGAATTGGATGAGTTGAGATCTAGGCTGGGTGCTAAAGCCTATGGTACTAGAAAAATTGAGGGTGGGATGGCCCACCTTACTGATCTCAGAAAGGATGTAGCTGCACCATATTTTTCTGATGTTGCAGGGAATGTGGAGCCAGGTCCCATGGATAAGCCTGCAGTTGTTAGGGTACCTATGTTCTACACTGAGGATGTAGGATTACTTAAGGATGTAATTAGGAAGCATTGGGGAGTTCTTGTGGTAGATCCAGACATCAAAGACTTTGTTGGTGAAACCCCACAATTTGTACACAAGAATAAACCCAATTTGAGAAGACTTTTATGTTATCCTAGAGTCAATTGTGGGGCTGTTGAGCCTGGGAATGAGGGTACCTTTCCATGTAATCAATGCAATTTCTGCAATTATATAGACACAGAGAGTGCATTCACACACCCCCTGACTAACTTCAGGTTTCGATTTAGAGTTCCTGCTAGTTGTAAGACAGAACATGTGGTCCATCTTGCATACTGTGTCTCCTGTCATATGTTCTATATGGGTAAGACGGATAGACGATAAAGAGACAGGGTACGTGAACACTTGTATCAAGTTAGGATGAAGTCCACGATAAATGAACTCTCTAAACACGTACTGGATACTGATGAGAACCATTGGTTTAAATTCATGGTCATGGAAGTGATCCATCCTAACTCATGAGGGGGAGACATTAGGAATGTAACTGAAACACATGAGATTAGATGGATTGTGAAACTTAGGGCGGACCAATACTCTGGATTGAATGATAAAGTATCCCTCAAACCCATTTTAAAATCCAGGGGACTGAGGACCTGAAAGTGTTGTGTTATAACATTAGTATATTGTTGTATATATATATATATATATATATATATATATATATATATATATATATATATATATATATACACATATATATTTTATATGTATTACATAAGTTTTTAATATATTTCTTATATATTTCATTATTTAAGACGTACATATATTTTGTTGCTTTAGATGTGTACATGATTAGTTATAGGTATATCTCTTGTATGTTTTTTATATATGTTCATGCACTATGAAATTTGTATAGTTTTTACCATGTATCTTTAAGAATTAATTGATTTTGGTTTTCCCTCCATTTTCAGTATAAATCGAGGTGACTCATAGTGATTCTTCATGGTCTGATGAAGCCCTATATGGGTGAAAGCACTTGCCTGTTCATTCATGAATAAAAGCTTTTATACTTCTTTATTCGTGGTGGATGCCTATTTGGATATCGAGCTGTGTGTTGTTCCAGTATCCTGTTGCCTCATTGTTGTTACTATTATTTTTGAAACTGTTTAGTCTTACGCAAATAGAAATGTAACTGTCTATGGACATCCAACAAATGTAGAACGTATTTGCCCTTGTTGCTGAAGTTAGGAAAGAAAACAGACAAATGTATGGCCTGATTAATATTTGCTTGTGAAACAACTATGGGTAGAAAAGAGGGGGTGGTACATAGACAGACTCTGTCCTTATGAATAATCAGATCTGGGGACTGTGAAGATAGTGCCTGAATCTCTGATATTTATCTTGCAGATGTAATAGCTACCAGAAAGAGTTTTCCAAGATAGAAACTTTATATCCCTGCAAGTTCAAAAGGGGGCTGAATAATCAGACATAGTACCAAATTAAGGTCCCCTGGAGAGCAGGCATCCTTGTGAGGAGGGCTTAACAACAGAGTCCCTTTTAAAAAGGCCTTACAAAGCTTGTGGGAAATGATAGCTAGGGTATCCTTCCCAATGTGAAAATCTGAAATGGCAGCTTACTGTACCTTAATTGAAGAGGCAGCTGTGCCATTATTAAAAAGGTGAGTTAAGAATTCCAGAACAGAATTAATAAGTGCTGTGAGAGGATCCACATTATACTGTTCAACCCAAATAACAAACCTCTTCCATTTATTCCTACAAGTTTTTGAGTGGATGATTTATGGGAGGACATCAAAATATGATGGACTGGTGAGGACAACATGGGATGTCTGTCAATCAATGGAATTGGAGGAACCAAGCCTTCAGTCTGAGGATGTGAAGGTTAGTATGAATCATCCTTGTCGGGTGTGACAGAAGGTCTAGAGTGGGTTCCAGAATCCAGGGTTCCTTCTACAAATGAGGCCAGAAGAAGGGAAACCAGATTTCTTGAGGCCAAAATGGGGCAATAAGGATTACTGTTCTCTTCAACCTGTTCGCTTTCTGATGGAATCTGGGAATCAAGGGAATGGGGGAAAGCGTCTACTAGACTGGAAGGCCAATCGTGTATGACAGCATCCCTCAGGGACTCCACCAGTGGGGGGATTAGGGCATAATAGCTACTGCATTTGTTGTTTAGGGGAGATGCAAAGAGGTTACAGAAAGGCTGGCTCCATCTGCAGAAAATATCCTCCGGTACTGATAGGTTGAGAGGCCACTCGTGAGGCATGAGAATGGATCTGCTCAACTTGTCCGCTATCACAATGGAATTCCCTGGAATGTGCATTGCTATAAGAAAGCAATTGGATGAAATTTCCTATTGCCACGCTGAGCACTTCTCGACGCAGACAGAATGATCTGGTTCTTCCTTGCTTGTTTATGTACCAGACCACCGTCATGTTGTCTAATTGAATCGCCACTGTTCCCAGAGGAAGAGCACTGTGAAATGCAACACTAGAAGCACTGCCCTCATCTCCAGGATGTTTATGTGCAGATTGGCCTCATATATAGACCAGATGCCTTGGACTGTCTTCCCCAGATAATGCCCCCCCACCCTATCTGGGAAGCAGCCATGGTCGCCATGGTCCGTGGCTGAGGGCGAAGGAGAACAAAGAGCTGACCTTGCATCAACTGTGCTGACTGAATCCACCAAGAGAGGGTTCTTTTGCATGTGTCTATTATGAGAATTTGGTGAGGCATTGGCTGATGAATGATTGACCATTAGACAACCTGAGGCATCTGAAGTATCGGCATGTGAAATTTTGCTAATGGAAATATTACTATGGCTACAGCCACTGATCCTAAAGTCTGTAGAACATGACAAGCAGCTACTTTCTTATTCTGGATTAGTCTGTGAGTTTGTCATCTGATTGTCAACGCTCTGGAGGGGGAAGTTTTGCAATCATCTGAGTAGTGTCTGGTAGTGCTGCTATGAACTCAAGTGTTTGAGAAGGTTCCAGGTGCAATTTTTGATAATTTATGCTAATGCCTAGTTCAAAACAGATATGAGGAACAGAGTCTCTTGCATGGATAAGTAGATGCGTGGTCAAGGCAGATATGAGACAGTTGTCTAAATAAGAAAACACCTGGACTCCTTGTTGTCTCAGGTGAGCCGCAACCACTGTCATGCACTTGGTAAACACTCTGGGGGTGGTACTGAAACCAAAGGGCAGTGCTCTGAACTGGTAATAACTGGTTCCCAGCCAGAAGCATAGATGCCTTCTAGATCATCTGTCCATCTTTATGTGGTAGTACACATCCTGAAGGTATATAGAGCACATCCAATCACTCTGCTCCAGAAAAGGAAGTATGGACTGAACCGTGACCACTCAGAACTTGCCACGTCGAACTGACTTGTTTAATCTGCTGAGATCCAGAATTGGTCTCCAGTCCCCTGTTTTCTATGGAACTAAAAAACACCTTGAGTATGTTCCAAATCCTGTCTGGTCACAGGGGAACTCTTGGATGACTCTTTTTTCCATAAGTTTTTGAATCTGAATAACTGTTTGATCCCTTTGAATGGGTGGAACATCTGGGATTGTTTTTTTTTTGAGGGGGTTGTTGAGAGAAGAGAATTTGGTAACCCCTGGATATTGTCCTCTGCACCCACATATCGGAGGATATATTTTGTCAGGCTCTCCAGTGCAGGGATAGTTGACCCCAATTGCCTCCATGGGTGGATAATCTGGCCTCCTTTCAGGAGCACTGAAAGGGTTTCCTGAAGAAAGATTCTTGGGACCCTTGATTCTGTGGGCCTCCTCTGCCATGAGGGCAGTGTCTTCCATTATTGTTTCCCCTCTGCCTCTGGGGGAAAACTCTCCACCCATGTCCAGGTAAGACCCCTGAGACTTTTTGAACTACATTTTTCCCCCACCTCTCTGGCCTTTAGGGTAAGGTCTCTGAGGAGCAGAAAAACAGATGCCCATGGCAGAAGGGGTCTTACCTTCTTTTTCACACCTGGACAGTGTATCTTTTACCTTGGGACCAAAAAGGAAAGTGTTGTCAAATGGGGCATTGACAAACAAAGACTTAAAAGGCTCCGCAAAATCGCATAGGTGCATCCGACAGAAATGCCAGAACCCGCCACTCTACTCGTTCCTTCGACTGCAAGTGCAATCAGCCTCATGGAAGAGTTAGTTATAGAGTACAGGGTCACTAACTGGGAAGCCACCTTTACTCATGCTCCCTCAGCTACTGCTCCTTCAAGTGTATCTGACAGTCCCTTGATCAGATCCCTTTGCAATCTGGTGAAATGGGATAGGTAATTCAGTGATCGCAAGGCAAAAGTCACTGAAGAAAAGACTCACTTCCTACATCTATCTATCATCTTAGAATTCTTATTAGGAGGATGAATAGTGGAACTCATCTCTGAAAGTTCCTTCTTTGTCACATCCGCCACAACCATGGCAGCAAGTGCAAACCATTTTTTCCAGAAGGCATTGTCATTTAGAGAGTGGTAATACTTTTGTCTGGTCTCCAGGGAATAGGTTTAATGGAATCTGGGGTCTCCTACGCCCGCTGAGAGATCAACCCTATGAGCTCATTGGTGGGTAGAGTCACCCATGAGGTAGATGGTTGGGAACCAAAGGCTGCCAGATACACCGATTCCTCAGGTGAAGGATTAATGGACTGCCAGCCACCTCTCTGTTTCAGAATCTCTACAATCTCCTTGAAGGATACATCCTCAGGAGGTGACCGAGAGGATCTTTCTCCCTCATCAAGGTTGGTGTCTTCCGTGACAGACTCCTCTGTGGAGTCCAAATGCTTCTTCTTGCAAAGTCTCTTCCGAGGGACATCCTCAGTGGGGTACCCTGGGGAGGTATCAAAAGAGTCAGGGGTACCTCGATGGGTATCCTGGCACCTGAGGTCCCACTGTCTCAGTGGAATGTCCTGGTCAGAAGAAGTGCGCAGGGAATCTTGATGGGATTGAGGAACTGAGGGGGACAGTGACCTTTTAGATGTGGTGGCAGCTATAGCCCTTTCCAAAACCTTAAAGGTTGACCATTCCTGAGTGGAGGGCTCCGGCTCCAACAAGCCATGCTTGAGAGACGGGGTCCCCTCCAACCCAGAAGACAGCTCACCCTGGGTAGAAGCCAGAGCCGAGCTTACCTGCACAGAAGCCTTGAGGTGAACTGACTGCTCCACAAAGTTCACTACAGCTTCAGGAGCTCTCAGGCTCCGAAAATGCCAAAGAGCTCCAAGCAAAAGTCTGATCCGAAGAAAGAGACAACTTCAGATCCCAACTGAAAGGCACCGGGCGTATCGGATCCAACAGCTCTGAAACTTGCTCTGAAGTCAGAGGAGAAGTAAGTGGGGAAGTAGATGGCTTGGATAGACCTAGAAACATGTGTATCAAGGCCAAGGGGGCGCTTAGTAATGTCCTGCACCCACAAGATCTTCTGAACCATACATTCCACATCTTCTTCAGTAAGGCTCCTGGTTGAATGGGAAGAGGATGCTGATGGTGATTTAGGTCTATGAATAAACTTATGAACCAAACCCAAAATAAGAAAAATACTGAATGTCAACTGAGTTGAAAAAGCAGACCAGGAACTCTGAGACAGAATCACAGTACACCATAGATTCCAACCAGAATTTGTTTGATGCTTCCTGGTACCTCGGCCAGTATGCCTTCAAATGGGAATAAATTTTCAGCATCAACATCTTACTTTAAATACATTTTCAAAATCACTTAGGTGTGATTAACAACCCATTACTACCAATTAAACAATTACATTTAATTAACAAAAACCCATCTTAAAGTGACTGTGCAGTTATATAAAATGCATGTATAAATTACCCTATATTAAATACAATAAATTGGGAAAGCAGAATCGCCAGTAGTTAAACTCTATATACTAAAATGCATTCTAATAACTATATATACAATAAATCTAAACTTCAATATGCATATATATGCCAAGATGAAATCACCCTTCTATAAAATACATTGAACAACTTTTACACATTACATCCAAACATCCGATGAAATATTTCTTCTATACTTCTTCTTCTTTGGGCTTTTTCCGGTTAGGGGTCGCCACAGCAGATCACCCGTCCACTCATGATTGGCAGTGGAGTTTAATGGTACCGAGTTGCCAGCCCGGTGCCCAACCTTGCACGGAAGGCACACACACACACATGCAGGCACTCACGCCTAGGGCCAATTTAGAGTATCCAAACCACCTACAGCATGTCTTTGGGAGGAAACCGGAGCACCTGGAGGAAACCCACAAGACCACAGGGAGGACATGCAGACTCTGCACAGAAGGCACCCCAGCTGAGAATCAAACCGGAGAACCTCTTGCTGTGAGGTGGCAATGCTAACCGCTGCACCACCGCTGCTGCCCAAAATATTTCTTCTATACATTAATGTTTAATTCTTGATTCAAACCCCTAGGGTTTAATGTATTAAAATGAATAATGAATTTAGCTTCCAAATTGTTTAATGTATGAGAGAAATTTTCCCTTTGTGTGTGCAATGGTTTGGCTAGAATGTCAAAAAATTAACTGGCTGCTGAACCACTATGGACCTGTGGAAGTGGTACGCTACAGAACTGACCAATCTGTTGTTTCTAATGTCACCCAGATGTTCTAATGTTCTACTTTTGACCATCCTCCTAATTTGTCCCACATACCATCTGGTTGGCATACATCCACATCCCAGAATATATACCACCCCACATGATCTACAGGTAAAATAATTCCTAGCCATGTACTTAACGCCATTTATCTTACTTCCATCCGAGTTTTTTAACCTACAACATACCCTACATCTGCCACACTTTTTACTATCACAATGCTGATGTGCACTTGCATGGCTATGAAGTATTCGAACAACAGATGTTCGAATACTTCATATTTCGGCAGATGATGTGAGCGAGCGTTACCATTGCGAATGGACTGTGCATTCGCAGTTCTAACATTCGCTCATGTGAGGGGATCGCGGTACAGTGCGGTTAAGGAAATACATTCCTTTCCTCACTGTAGTGCGATCTCGGAGTTGGAATATTAAGTTGGGGGGTGTGGGGGGTGCAGCTGGTTAGGTCAGTAGTTACGGGACGGGTGGGAGTGCTGTGTCTTGCCGAAAATGTCGCGATCGACATTTTCGACAATACACAGCTGTTTTCGACTTTAGGAAAATTCGGAAATGTTCATTTCCGATGTATAAATTCGAAAATGCAGACACGTTTTGTTCTGATTTTCGAATTTATGATAGTAAACCCTGCCACACATATAACTCCCTTTAAAACCCCCTGATATCGGGGGATTTCTTCAAATTAAGTAGTTCTTTTAAATTAAGAAACCTACTATAGGAGAGCGTGACTTTTTTTGGAAATAAATGTCCAATATTATCATCCTCACACACAATGGGCCAAAATCTTTCCAACAAATTTTAGTATATAGAGTTTAACTACTGGTGATTCTGCTTTCCCAATTTATTGTATTTAATATAGGGTAGTTTATGCATGCATTTTATATAACTGCACAGTCACTTTAAGATGGGTTTTTGTTAATTAAATGTGATTGTTTAATTGGTAGTAATGGGTTGTTAATCACACCTAAGTGATTTTGGAAATGTATTTAAAGTAAGATGTTGATGCTGAAAATTTATTCCCGTTTGAAGGCATACAGGCCGAGGTACCAGGAAGCATCAAATAAATTCTGGTTGGAATCTATCGTGGTTCTGTCTCTGCGTTCCTTCTATCGTGGTTCTGTCTCAGTGTTCCTGGTCTGCTTTTTCAACTCAGTTGACATTCAGTATTTTTCTTGGTGGTTTAGGTCTAGTTAAGAATGGGTACAATACCGTTGATGGAACTGGGTCAATGGTCGGGGAGTACCGAGTCCTTGGCATTGTCATGTTCGACTTGAAGGGACTTTTTGGCAGGATCTGACATCAACAGATCTGATCAATCCTGTCGGAGCCAAAGACGCTGGATCCATTCTGGCACTGCTCAGCACCGAAGGCTCCGATCGATTCACAGATTTGGTAGGTTTGAAAGTCTTAGTTTTCAGCTCGGAAGAGTCTGTCAGAGTTGGGGAAGGTCTCTTCTTTCCCTTAACACCATTTTTTTGAAAAGGGAAGAAGCAGGGCTCAAATGAGCAGATTTTGATTTGGGTGTCACAGATTTGTGGTGACTACTAGAAATGGCCTCTTCAAAAGCAGAAGGTAGTTTCCCTCAAAATGAGCTTATTTTTCCTTTCAGTCAAAGCTCTGTGGTTGAAGGGATGACAGATGGCGCAATCTTCTTGTGGATGAAGAGGCCCTAAACAATAAACACACAGGAAGCGTGAGTCACTAAAAGGAATTTTATGGCTGCACTTTGTGCAGTTTTTAAATCCCGCTGGCTTATCCTGTTTCTCTGCCATTAACCAAAACAAAAAGGAAAAACAGAGAACAAGAGAACAAACACTCACACACACACATGCCAATAACAGACTCATCAAAGGACAGAGACCAGAAAGAGAAAGAAAAAAGAAAACTACTAACAATAATAGTTAAGAATACCTCTAAAGGTAAAGGGGAAAGGAGTAACCTATTAAAAAATGGTTTCAAGTGGGAAAAAGGGAAAGTAACTTAAAAAAGCAGTTACTGCAGAAAAAAGGGTTTCAGAGATAAAGGGGAGGTAGAAAGGACTAAATATACAAAAAAATGACAAGTAAATAGAGAAAAAAAATTCTATTAATGTAATGTCACCTGACAATCCAAGAGCTAGATGGTTGGACCATGTCTTTGTGAAGCGGCAAATGATATTTGAAGTAACAGGGAGAGATGCATTGTGGGTAAGGGGGTTTCCAAGAGTTTTTTAGTTGCCACAAGCATAGTAACTGCCAAGTTGGATTCAGACTCATATGTGAGGATGAGATGAAATTTTGACAATATCAGATAATATGTTTTCATCAGTTGTGAACACTGGATGTGTTTTTTTTTAACAATCACATTTGATGGTTTATAGTGACAGCTTCAAAAGTCAGATAGTCAAATATTAGAAAAACGCAAAGCTAAGGTTTTTAGGATGTTTGCTGATTTCCCAAGAGGTCTGTCTACATTAAAATGCATAACATTTTATTTATACTTAGCAAAATACAAGAGTATATTGGTGTAGTATTCCTACATTTTTGACAAAGCTGTCAACAGTGCTAAGAGCAATGCCAAGAAATTGCTTTTGTGCTCTCTAGAATGTTATTCATGCAACCTATGCAGTTACAGGTCATATGTACTACAATTAGCCATTTGTTGCTGTACATAAAAATTAAGAGTCTGTTGCATGTAAATCTTGTCAAGGATTGACTTTCTCTAAGCACTCATGCTCACATTATAACTACTAGCTTTCATAAAAATCAGCTGTGCCAGATTCCTCTGATCCTTTGTTCATTTGCACTGGATGTTAGGACAACTGCATGTGTCTAGTGATGCACAGTGGCCAGATGTTTGTCACCAGTATCAGAAGAAAAACTTTCTGAGGTCTACAAATACCTTCCTCTCTTCCCTCACTGGTCCTGTTACAATTCAAATCCTTGAATGGCTCCCTGCCATTTGAGTGGAAAGAAAGCAAAGGTCCCCCCCCAAAAGTGACCAGGGTTCAATAAGCAGCTTAGGTAGCGGAAGGTCAGCTGGAGGGGGTCAACAACTCACAAGAACGCACATATACTAAGGAAGAGGGTCAAATCAGTCCCACAGAGACTTCTACAGAATTCCGGGGGTACTTTATAGAAGTCCTATTCTCAGCATAAGGCCAAGAGGGGGGTAGTACACCTTATAAATGAGCTCTATGTGTGAACACACCGGGGGAAAATGAAGTAAGTGAGTCAGTCAAATTTAGAAAGCCCTCAGTAGTGAGATGTCACCATAAAAATATCTTCCCAAAAAAGGCTGATGGGTGAGTAGGTCCTAGATTTCAACAACCACCAGTCCTTGTCAGAGATCAGAACTTAATGGAGTCTAGTGACCTCCACTGGACTAAAATAATAACTCCTTTGCAATTACTGAGCCTTCTGTGTGGAGTCTGCATGTCCTCCCCGTGGTCGAGTGGCCTCCGAAAGACATGCGTGAATGGGCGTGCCTTCGCTGAAGGTTGGGCGTCGGGCTGGCAACTCGGCACCATAAAAATCTACTGCCAATCATTAGTGGACCGGAGTTCTGCTGTGGCGACCCCCTAACCGGGAAAAGCCGAAAAGACAAACAACAATCCACCTGCTGCACCTTATCCACTAATACGTTCACCTTTGTTTTGGTATCTAGTGATGTGCACTATGCAGACCTCTCAGCTGTCCCTATTTTGAAAGAGCATTCATATTTTCAGGCCTGATTTAAGCCTGTACATGACATGCCTATTGTTCGACGTATGACCCTATTTTCAGGTTTGCTTTACCCCTTCACGCAATTTTCTGAATCCTCCTCATCAGATGTGACTTTTGAAGTTGCCATGCACACAGAAAACCACACTACATGACCAACATATCAGTCGCACCATTAATTTAAAGAAAGAAGACACACATCTTACATCTTCCTTTTTCAGAAGCAAAACTTAATGACCTCATGTGGTAGATTGTTGCAGTACACTTCATTAATGTCTCCAAATTTTATACTGACTTTTTGATAATTTGTTTATATTTCCCATCATCTTTGCCAGTCTCTGTTTTCAAATGTGTTTCTGAGTAGTATCCCATTACCGGAAGCAGGAAGAGTTATGTGTGATTTGGTACTCAGATATTATGCTAATTAGATGTCTAGATTTCTGGCTGGATATACCTACTTTTCCAGGGCCTTTGTTCCTATTTTCAGTGCCTTCATGTTGAGAGGTATGCCATAATGCAATGTTCAGGTGCCACCTGCCAGGTCATGTAATCTTAGACAAAGGCAGGGTGGCACAATTATTAAGACAATGGGCTGTGAAACTGCAGACCAAAGACTGAATCCCATCAGCTGTACCCCATATGACGTCATTCTCAGCAGCTAACTTTTGCCCCCTCATCACACCTAGAAAATGGACCTTTAATGTCATTGATCTTATCTGACCGATATGAATCAGTAAGGTCATTAATGCAACACACACACACACAAACACACACACACACACACACACACACACACACACACACACACACACACACGTATGTAGTTTATATCTGCCCTTTCAAATAGTTGCTGTATGGAATGTTCATAGCCTACCCACACTGTTCAAACGATGAACCCCATAAAATGATTGCTGTAGTGACACCCTCTTCCTTCCCCACTCCCTATGTTGCATCATCAAAATATTACGGCTTGCAGCTAAACTCATCTCCTCTCATAAAAAACTTATATGTCCAATCCTACTAGGTCTAAAAATGTTTATTTATTTTGGGTTTTATTTTTCCTTAAACTGGTACTGGACTTTTGGTTGGAGATACCAAGTCAACTTATCTGCCTCCTGACGAATCTGTACGTTAGCAAGAAGCAACAGTTAAAACTAAATATTGAATATCAACTGGTTCATGACTGGGGAAGAAGTTTGACAAGACGGCATATTGTTACCCTACTTATTCGATTTATATACTGACTACATCATGTGACTACATCGTGTGAAATGACTTAGGTGAATCGGATGCTGGAATCAAATTTTTAGAAGAAATATTAATAAACCTATATATATATATATATATATATATATATATATATATATATATATATATATATATATATATATATATATAAATAATCAAATGACTGAAAGTGGACAGGAATTGAACAGCCTGTTTACAAAAAAATGTTGTTGTTGTGTCTTTCGGCTTTTCCCGGTTAGGGGTCGCCACAGTGGAACTCCGGTCTGCTAATGATTGGCAGTAGATTTTTACGTGCCAAGTTGCCAGCCCTGACGCACAACCTTCAATGAAGGTATGCCCATTCACACATGTCTCCACACAGAAGACGCTCTAGCTGAGAATCGAACAGGACGTCTTACTGTGAGGCGACAAAGCTACCGCAGCACCACCACTGCAGTATTGCTCAATATTAAAATAAAAACTTAAAATTATGTACCTAGCCCTATCAATTTGTTAGAAATATACAGGCTAGTAGAGAAAGCATTGACAAAGTAATTTTCTTGGACTGAAAGTTCTCGGCTCATGGCGGCTGCTGCTATGAAATTAAAAGTCATTTGTTTATTGAAAGGAAAGCTACAGCAAATCGAGATAAGATTTTAAAAAGCAAATACATCCCATTGTCAGCAAACATCCATCTAGTCAAAGCTGTGGTTTCCCAGTAGTAATGTTTGACTGTGAGAATTGGAAATGTAAAGCTATGCACAAGAAAACTGATGCTTCTGAACTGTGGAGAAAACTTTGAGAGTTCCATTGATTGCAAGAAGCCTGAAACACTCAATACTTAAGAAAATAAAAACAGACCGCTCGCCTAAAGGTTGATAGTAAAGGTAGAACTCAATTCTTCAGCACCATAAAGCAACGACAAGATTCACCACAGAAGATCTTGTTCTTGGGAAAGACTGCAAACAAAAAAAATTAGGAGTGGCAGGGCTCAAGGTGAGTGGACAGAGTGGACAACATTACTGAAATAACGCATATGACTTTGCAACAACTTAAAGAAGCAGTTCTTGACAGGCTGGAGTGGTATCCTAAAGTCCTTGAAGTCTGAAAGAGTCAGATTCAACTAAACTAATAAACAACAATAAATATTTTCTCGCTTCTCCTCTTTGGAGGACAAACTAAAGTTATCCCTGGAGAATGCTAAAACTTTTAAGCAGATTCTTTTTTGTGGAAGTTACAGAAATATCAGTCTGACTCATATAACTACCTATAATATATAATTTTATTTGTCTGTTAGTTGCGAAGCCAGCTGGACACAAGAGTTCATTTTCAGTAAAATGAGGACACTGTCTAGTTACGTAGCTTGCACAGAGTGACACATCAGGCAAATGGAGGCTGAAGAATCAAACCCTGGTCTACAGGAAGCAGCTGATTAGCACACACTAACCTTAATCCTGTACATTAACCACCAGACAGAAGACATACGTCAGCACATGAAAACCTTTGCTCTCAAAGTGTGCAACAATACCCAAAAGCCACTAAGATTTAATATCTCAGAATTATGTAAAACGTGACAAATACATTCAGAAATGAGTTTCTGGAAAAAAAAAATTGCCTCTTGCTTTAATCAAACAAACCTGGCAAAATAAATTGTGTTGATGCCTTCTTCTGACAGCCCACAGTATTCGTGGTCTTTAATTTTAACAGCTACCACAGAAATTGACACAGTTCAGGTCTTTCTACAGTGCCTTATAAGAAACCATAAAATATGTAACATGCCTCTGTCCATATACCTTCTGCAACCCCAGTCCCCCAATGGAAAGGACAGTTATACATGCCTTCTCACGCATTAAAAATTCCTAAATCACATTCCTTTGTGGTTTCAACATTCATTGGTGTCTAAAAATATAGAAAGTATAATAGAAAAAAGCATGTAGAAAAAGAAGTCATGAACTACAAATAAAGACAAAACATAAAGAAAGGTATCATTAGAGAGTCATGACCTAAAGGACCAAAATATCCTAAAGCAGGAGAATCCTGTTGAAAGAGTGTCACAGTGCTGTTAAAGCAGGTCACATACTAAATTACCTAATACATATGTGAATGTCAAATCAGCAGCATCCGTCTAAAGATAAAACAAACAGTGAAGACGAGCAGTGGTCCAAGTGATTTATAATTAGAAGTTATGTACCTACCATAACGTTCCATGTTAGTTGTCTTCATCTCGCCTTCTTCTTGCTGGATGGGTTCGGAGCCGATCCTCGGCTCCGACTCGGCACTAGCTTTAGCTCGAGAACTCCTTTTACCAGCTCGAGGCAACCCTATATCCCATGATGCAAGGCGGAACTACCTCAGATCTCGTTTGGCAGCTAACTAACCCTGCTAAAGACTTATCCTAATATAATTAGGAACCATGGTTCCTAAAAGAAGTCCTCATAACAATGCTCCAGAGGAAGCAATCTAATAGGAACTCTCCAAGATCTGTCCAGGCCAGGGGGAAGGAGGGTGGGACGCAAGAAGGCGAGATGAAGACAACTAACATGGAACGTTATGGAAGGTACATAACTTCTAAATGTTAAGTTGTCAATCTCGCCTTCATTCTTGCTGGATGGGACCGTGTCCCTAGCACCTGTATCCCGGGTGGCTCAATGGAACAGACTCTTGAGAACAGTGGAACCAAAACTGGCCCTATCTCTGGAGGCCAAATCCAACTTGTAATGAGACACAAAAGTATGAGGCGTGGCCCAAGTAGCTGCTGCACAAATAGTGTCAATGGGAAGTCTATCCTGAAAGGCTACAGAAGTGGATAGACTCCTGGTCGAATGAGCTTTTGGCTTAGAAGATAGTTGTTTGCCCCTTAGAGAGTACACATAGGAAATGGTGGAAGTCAACCATCTAGATAAGGTCACTTTAGATACTGGAAGACCCAACCTGCTTCCTGCATAGGAGACAAACAATTGGTCTGATTTTCTAAGTTGTTTAGTCCTATGTAAGTAGTACCTGAGCTGACGATGAACATCCAAAAATGCAGCTTCTGTTCAGCTCTGTCAGAATAGTTAGGAAAGAAAACTGGTAGATCAATAGATTGGTTAATATTGGCTTGAGATACAACCTTGGGAAGAAAGGAAGGGTTAGTCCTGAGCGAAACCCTATCCTTATGAAACACCAGATAAGGTGAACGAATACAGAGGGCCTGAATCTCAGAAACTCTTCTTGCAGAAGTAACAGCCAGCAAAAATATAGTTTTCCATGTCAACAACTTTAAAGAACACGTAGCAGACGGTTCGAAGGAGGTAGAATTAGGGATGCCAACATTAAGTTCAGATCCCATTGCGGAGGAGGATGTTTCACAGGCGGTTTTAGGAGAAAACTCCTCTCAAAAAGGCTTTGCATAACCTATGAGACATGATGTTATTGTCCTGCAAGCCAACATGAAATTTGGAAATAGCAGCCATTTGTACTTTGACTGTAGATGATGACGATCCTGAATGAAAAACCTCCGCCAGGAAATCCAAAACAGAATGTATAGGAGCGGTGAAGGGATCAATATTTCTGGCGTTTGCCCAAATAGAAAACGCCGCCACTTGCTAGCATAAACCGCTCTAGTGGACGACTTTAAAGAAGACACTAAAATGTCTCTGACTGAGTCAGAAATCATTGGTAGCCTGGCTAGGGAAGGAAGTGGAGCAACCAAGCAGTGAGGTTGAGAGAATGAATGGCTCGGTGCTGCTGACCCGACTGGTGGATCAAAAGATCCGAACTGGGTCCAGATGCCAGGGCTGCACCAGAAGGTGACGATGTAGAGACGGAAACCAAATTTGTCGAGGCCAATATGGAGCAATGAGGATCAATTTGGCTCTCAAAACGGTGGCTTTCTGAATGACTTGTGGAATCAATGGAAAGGGAGGAAAAGCATAAAGAAGTCCCGAGGCCAATCCTGGGTTAGAGAGTCTCTCAAGGGTTGGCCCGAAGAGGAAATAGTGTGAAGTAATCTGGGCACTTGCTGTTTTGAGGGTAGTGAAAAGATCGCAACAAGGGTGCCCCACTTCAGAAAAATCTGATCCACTACAGACTGATTGAGAGACCACTCGTGAGGCATCAGAATAGATCTGCTTAGCCTGTCCGCCAATAGGTTGGACCTGCCGGGATGTGCGTTGCTATCAGAAACCGCTGAGAAGAGATCGCCCATTGCCAAAGTCTGAAAGCTTCTCGACATAAGGGATAGGACCTGGTTCCGCCCTGTTTGTTGATGTACCAGACCACGGACATGTTGTCCGTCTGTACTGCAATAGTCCCTGTGGGAAGAAAGTCGCCGAGGGCTTGCAACGTTAAAAGCACTGCTCTCATCTCCAGGACATTTATGTGCAGGTGGTATTCTATGGGTTGCCACGTCCGTGGACCATCCTGCCCTGATAATGCCCCCACCCGATCAGAGAGGCATCCGTGGTGACTGTGGCAACTGGAGGAGGGGAACAAATGGTCGGCCCTGCTGAAGAAGCGGGAAGATACCCACCATCGTAGATGAGCCCTGCAAGACTGTGTCACTAAGATCTCGTGTCTCATGGGCAGATCGTGGTACGACCACTGCGTGAACAACATCCACTGCAGGAGACGCATGTGGAAGCGAGCTAGTGGAAGAAGAACAATGGCTGCAGCCATTAGGCCTAGAACCTTCAAGACAAACCTGGCTTTGACCTTGTTGCTTTGTAACAGAAGCTGAACAAATTTCTGGATGTCCAGAATCCTTTGATTTGTTAGTCTGGCTAACATTTTGACGGTATTTAATTCTGCGCCTATAAAGGTGATAGATTGGCAAGGCAGCAGAGAGGATTTTTCAAATTCACGAAATTCCTAGACTCTTGCAAAGCTGTAAGGTGTAATCTCTGGACCGAAGAAGCTGATCCCTGAGGTGGCGGAGAGGAGCCAGTCGTCCAAATAAGGAAACACTTGGAATCCTCGACGTCTCAGGTGAGCTGTGACCACCGCCATGCATTTGGTGAACACTCTGGGGCTGAAGTGAGGCCAAAGGGCAGTGCTCTGAATTGGTAATGACTGGCTCCCAGCCGAGCGGAGAAACCTTCTGGAGCGTCTGTGAATCTTTATGTGATAGTACGCATCCTGAAGGTCTATCGAGCACATCCAGTTGTCCTTGCCCAGAAAGGGCAGAATGGATTGCAGCGTGACCATCCGAATCTTGCCTTTTGACAGACTTGTTTAGTCTGCTTAGGTCTAGTATTGGTCTCCAATCTCCCGTCCTTTTGGGAACCAAAAAGAATCTTGAGTAGAAGCCGGATCCTACTTGGTCTGCCGGCACTGTTTGGATGGCTCTTTTTCCCAGGAGTTTTGAAACTTCCTGTTTTGCCAAATCCCTTTGACCGGGTGAGATGTCTGGAAGGGATTGTAGAGGTACGGGAAACCTTTCGAAGGGGATTTTGTAACCCTCAGATATAATCGACTGTACCCACTTCTCTTGTGATAGGGATTGCCAGGCTACTGGGTACAGCGAAATTCTTCCCCCGACTGCCTCCAAGGGTGGACAGTCGGGCAACACCTCAGGGATGCTGAAAGGGCTTCTCAGGAAGAGGCTCCCTGTTGCCCTGGTTCTGAGGACCCCCTCTGCCTCTAGGGCGGCGTCTATTATTGTTACCCCCTCTGCCTCTAGGGGTAAACTGACCACGTGTGTCCGGTGTAGCTCCTTGGGCTTTACGGAACCACATCTTCCCCTTCTGACCCTTGGGATATGGTCTAGAAGGAGTGGAAAACTGGACTCCAACGGCAGAAAGAGTTTTACCGTCTTGTTCACATCTGGTCAAAGTATCCTTCACCTGAGGTCCGAACAAAGCCGAACCGTCAAAGGGGGTGTTGGTGAAGGACGCCTTAAAGGGGTCCA
The DNA here is from genome assembly GCF_019279795.1 of Protopterus annectens. NCBI lineage: Eukaryota > Metazoa > Chordata > Ceratodontiformes > Protopteridae > Protopterus > Protopterus annectens. Next base: position 753,174,792 of record NC_056751.1, read on the forward strand.
TAAATTACACAGCCGCATCCAGGCTTGGCGCCTAAGAGCAACACCTGTGCCTGCGGCCCTGCTCGTTCCATCGGCTGCATAAGATATGAGCCGCATGGAGGAGTTAGATATTGAATTCAGGATAGCTAGCTGAGAGGCAATCTTTTCCTGAGCCCCAGCAGCTGAAGGATCCTGGACTACTTCCCCCAGTTCCTTGAGAATATCTCGTTGAAGCCTGGTGAAGTGACAAAGGTAATTCAGCGAACGCATTGCAAAGGTCGCTGAAGAAAACATCCGCTTTCCATACCTGTCCATGGTCCTAGAATCCTTATTAGGAGGATGGACAGGTACTGAAGGATCCGCCAGTTCCTTCTTAGTGGCCGCCACCACCATAGCATCCACAGAGACACCTTTGGACAGGAACTGTTTGTCCGAAGGGGCCGTGATGAATTTGGATGGTCTCCTGGGGACAGGTTCCACAGAATCTGGAGCCACGCCTTCGAGCCACTACCTGCATGAGTGGGTCGAAGGCGGAGACACCCAGGAGCCGGAAGGTCGGGATCCAACAGCCTCCAGCCATACCGACTCATCCTCGGAGGGGTCAATGGAGGGCCAATTCCCCCTCTGTTTGAGGAGCTCAAGGATGTCTGAAAATGAGACATCCTCAGAGGGGGACCGTGGGGAACCCTCCGACTCATCTAAGTCGGTATCAGATGTAGTAGACTCAGGGAGTCTGTGTGTTTCCTCTTACACGTCCTCTTCCGAGGGGGTTCACCTGCAGGATCAGGAGAAACCTCGGAAGAGGAGGAAATTCCCAGTGGGGAAACCTGGGGCGATGGATCCCTGGGCCTGAGAGCAAGAGGCTGGCAAGAGGCTTCTGCAGGCACTGATGAGGGAGGAGCTAGAGGGATAGACCGTTGACCAGGCTCAGAGGCCAGGACACTCCTCATCACCTCAAAGGCTCCTCTCCCCGGGAGACCTGAACACACCCGCTCCGGAAGAAACAGGAATGGTCCGCTCCAAGGAGAGAGAAGGCTCGAGGCAGATGTCGGCGCCGAGCTTACCAAAGCCGAAGCTCCGAGAGGGAGAGCGGGTCGGACAAGGGTCGGATGCCACTAGCCCCTCGGAGCCGACAGTGGAAACCCGACGACCGGATCCCTCCAAGGAAAGTCTCAAGGAGGAGATCGGAGCCGAGGATGACGGAGCCGAAGGATGTATCGGCTCCGGCATCGAAACAGTCGCTGTCCCAAGAAGCTCCGGCTCCGAACTCTGGTGTGGAGTCGGAGGAGGAATCTCTAGAATTGGGGCTGTAGCAAGTCTGTTGAGACGGGCTATGGAGCATTTGGGCCAGTGCCTGAGACTTCAACAGCCTGCTTACCACCCTCTCCAAATCGTGGTCAGACAGCCTGGAAGATCTCGAAGATCGGCTCCGATGGCTCCGCTCCGACAAAAGAGGAGACCCCGGAGCCGAGTGGATACTTAGTATCGAAGGGGACCGGGATCTCTTGCGGGCCGGAGCCATCGGAGCCGAAGTCCCTTGAACCCCAGATGGAGCCGAGGATCTCTCGGCTCCAATGCTGAATAAAGTGTCGGCTCCAGCCGGAGCCGACAAGGCAACAGTAGTCAGGGTATCGGAGCCGGCCGGCACCGAACCCACTACTCTGGCAGAAGAAGCATCGGTTCCAGCCGGAGCCGATATCGGCTCCGACGGAGCGGAGCCACCGAAGGAGGCTTAGACACTGTAGCCTGAGCCTCGGTGGCTTAAGAGGTTTTCCTGCCCCTTGCTTAGGAGGAGAACCTTCAGGTTTCAACAAACCTCGGAGGATCAGTTTGTTCCTCCTTTCCTGCAGGACTCGCTGGCTAAAGGCATGACACAACGCACAGGAGTCCTGCAGGTGCAAAGGCCCCAGGCAATACACAAGAAGTGTGACCGTCTGTCAGGGACATTTTCTGACAGCACTGGTCACACTTCTTGAAGCCTGAGACCTTGCCTTCCTTAGACATCCTAAAGGATATACACACACAGTCCCCACAAACACACAACTTAATCCCTACACAGACACACAGGAAGGGAATAACTTGGGGAACTAGGCCTGACTAAAACTTTCACTGAAAAAACTATAATAAAAGTTTAAAAAAGGAAGGGAATAGGGTGGGCTGTACTAATACAGGCTAACCTGACACTGAAGGGAAATTAAACCCCTAACTAAGTTTTTTTTTTTTCTTATTTAACAAGAAAAACTTACCTCAGCTGGCAAAGGAGACCTCTTTCGCTAAGTGGCAAACGAGATCTGGGGTAGTTCCGCCTTGCATCATGGGATATAGGGTTGCCTCGAGCTGGTAAAAGGAGTTCTCGAGCTAAAGCTAGTGCCGAGTCGGAGCCGAGGATCGGCTCCGAACCCATCCAGCAAGAATGAAGGCGAGATTGACAACTTAACATTGATCTTTAAGGTGCTAAATGATGTGTCAGAGGTAGAGGCAGACTAACAGCCATTGCACATATGAAATGTGTCAGCAGTAACCTCAGTTATTTATGTATTCATTTATTTGTTCACTTATTTGTTTACATTTGGTAACCAGGGTACATCAGTGATCGCAATAAACCTGTGTTAGTCTCCTGGCTGTCTTAGCCACGGAGATTACAAAAATAAGAAGAATGAGAAAGCACAAATTACGTAAAATATGAAAACATTTTAACATTTGCATATAATTTTGATTTATCAAAGTAGAATTTAAAAAAGGCTATTTACAAAATGTACCTGCACAAAAGATTTTATATATATATATATATATATATATATATATATATATATATATATATATATATATATATCAATATATATATATACACACACACACATATGTATATTTATATATATATATATATATATATATATATACACACACACACACACACACACACACACACACACACACACACACACACACACACACACACACACATATCTAGGTTCATAGGTGTGTACTAGGCTAATGGCCCTGGAGCCTTTACAAGCCTATCCCATTGGATTGCCATCATATCGTGCCACCCGACCTTAGTTCCCAGTGCCTCGGTTGACTAAAGCCACTGGAGTGATCCCTGGGGTGAATTTTCTATTTCCCATCCACTCATCTGTGCCCCCCACACCCCCCCTAACTATTTCTTCCTACTCCAGGGTCGCGCTACAGTGGGAAAAGGGCATAACGCTTTGGATTTCATGTGTCGATGTTATGAGTGTTGATCATATGAGCTTTAGGTGTTTTGACCTTTCAGTGTTTTGGTGTCAGTGTTATGGTTGTCAATCATATGAGCTGTCGATCATATGAAGTAGACCCATATATATATATATATATATATATATATATATATATATATATATATATATATATATATATATCGAGTCTATATTAGAACACTGAACATTCAAAATTTCGAGTGTTCTAATATCGAACCCTATGAATCAAAATTTAAAACATCAAACATTCAGAACAGCGATTTTTTTTTCCTAGGGAAAAACTTTGCTGTTCCAAAACACATACACACAACCCAAGCACACCAAACAAACAGCAATCCACACACATACACCTAAACTCTTACACCTAACCCTACACGAAATTATACATACACCATTAACTATCCACTTATCTTAACCCAAACCCTAACCCTAAGGTCCGTCACTATCGCACAGTCACCACACTTGCGCCCTAGCCCTAACTCACCTACAGCGCCCTAACCCTCACATCCACACAATCGTACACTTACCTGAACCCGACCCGTAACTTTCCACCACAGCACTGAAAATACCAAAGTAACAGAAATGGACAACCAAATTCTTTCCCTAGGAAAAATTCAGTTTTCTGTTTCTTCTATATTTTCAGCGTTCACTGAAAACGGGTCTATATTAGAGCACTCAAAATTTTGAATGTTCAGTGTTCTAAGATAGACCCTATATGTCTACATCATATGTTCAAAATACCGGAACATCAAACCTCTGATCATCGAAGACCAGAGGATCAAAGTTCCGAAATATCAAACCAATGACAACAAAAAAAAAATGTGAAAAATTCTGATTTCACATTTTGCAGGGGGGCAAACCCCCTGTACCCCCCCAAACCCCCTTCCTATTAAATATGCCAACTCTGTAATCACACTACATTAAAGAGAAAGGGAAAGTTCCTGTTCTGCACTGTATGGCGATCTCCATTCACAAAGTTCGATATTTCAGAACTTCGATCCTCTGGTCTTTAATGATCAGAGGTTTGATGTTCCGGTATTTTGAATATATGAAGGCGATCCATATACATAGGTCTACTTCATAACATCTAAAATTCATAACATCAAGACCAGAACATCTAAAACCTAAAACATCTAAAACCCATACCATCGAATTTCAGGGTCTATATTAGAACACCGAATGTTAGGGTTAGGTGAGTTAGGGTTAGGGCGTGGGTCAGGTAAGTGTGCGATTCATAGGGTTCGATATTAGAACACTCGACATTTTGAATGTTCGGTGTTCTAATATAGACCCGAATTTAATAACATCAAAAACACTGAACACTACAAATCACATAAAAATAACATCCCCTCCACATATACACCAAACTACCAAACACACTTTTTACTATGTTTCTGCAGGGGGGGGGCAAGCCACTCTGCACCCCCCATGTTGGGGGATTCACCCCCCACCCCCCATAAATTAAATATACCAACTCCGAGATCGCACTACAGTGGGGAAAAGTTAATTTCCTAACCCCCACTGTATCACATTTACATATCTCCTGAAACACTATTACAAATTATACATTTTAGATGTTATGAAATTCGATGTTATGAGTTTTAGATGCTATGGGTTTTAGATGTTCTGGTCTCGATGTTATGAAATTAGATGTTATGGGTTTAGATGTTATGAAAGGAACCCATACACACACACACACACACACACACACACACACACACACACACACACACACACACACACACACATATATATATATATATATATATATATATATATATATACACATATATATATATATATATATATATATATATATATATATATATATGGATCTATAAGGGGTGGTTGAAACTTAAAGACATCAAACAGTAACTGATCAAGTACAACTTGTCAATGAGCAGCCAACTGAAAAAAAAAAACAAAAGAACAAATATTGTTGTGTGGAGGGGGCAAGCCCCCTGATCCCCCCAATCTCCTGCTAATTATATATACTAACTCCAGACTGTATTACCATGGGTTAAGGGCAAATTATGCATTCCCCACTGTACCACGACCTTGCATAAAACAAATGTCAGTATGTACGATCATCTGATTTGTGATCAGCTGTGCAGGCATTTTTCTGAATTTGATAAGCTAATATATATATATATATATATATATATATATATATATATATATATATATATATATATATATATATATACATATATTGTGTAGAAATATTGATTTCTGGGACATATATTAATTTCTTGTCCCAGAAAACTTTTCTGCTAAATCTGGAGAAAGAGAAAGCAATAAAGCGGAGTGAATAAGCAAAGATCTCATATGGAAGTAGAAAAAAATTAAAATGGCAATTAGACTGAGAGGGAGACTGGCTGTATGTAGGAGACAGATGTTAGGCGCTGTGCCTTGAAGAGAAGCATTTGTTTAAGAAGAGGTGCTTTAAACTAGAAACAAAATTTGGTGAAAGAGGTTCAGTCTTTCAAGTGTGGCGATAGTGATTGCCAGTTTGTAGGACCTAGAATAAAACAATTGTGGTTTGTGCACTTTAGCTTTGTTTTTTATGTTTGTAATATTGGACTTGAGAAAGTTTGTCCTTTAAAGTTGTAGGATGGGATTTCCATGGTAAATCTGTAGCTAGGGGTAAATGTGTACTAACTGTAATAGTTTAAATATGTGAAGCCCCAGTAAAGGGCTAGCTTTTTGTTTAATTGGTAGCATTTTACTTTTGGTGACTGTTCATTAGATAAGTTTGTATGTTGTGGAGATGGTAATGATATATTCTGCTGGAAATATCTGCAGTGTTTTAATGTTTTGACTTTGAAGCAACCAATGGTAAGAGAACATTGTCTTCTAGATGGGTGAATAGAATTCATTGACCTATGGCAGATTTTAGAGCAAAACAAAGAAAATGTGATTTTCTTACATGTCCAGAAAAAAGTTTATTTTACTTATAGTAAAATGGAAAAATAAGACGCTGATGGCTGCAGTATCCAAAAAGGCCTTTACTAGTGCAAAAACACAAGCGCTTTCACAAACGAGCTTCTTCAGGTGTAATTCAAGCACTACAGATACACACCTTTTATACTATCAGACATATCACATGACCTTAATCCTTAATTACAATATTTAAAAACACATGACATGCTTAAAATGAGGAATAAAAAACTCCAGTGCGTAGCTATAAAAATGCTACATTAATACTTTTAATACATATATCAAAACTAAAACAACATATCAAAGACAAAAGCAAAAAACTATCTTTTCAATGGCCTTCTTCTTAATCTAGGTCTTAAGGGAATACATTCATTGAGACCATGCCCTTCTGTACTCCTCAACTTAGTAATCCACACTGCTTCTAAGTTTTCAGTCCTATTATGAATGTCACCTTGCCTTAAGCTCTCTTGAATTAAACTAATAACTCTGAAGCTAAAAACATGTGTCTGATCAGTATTAGTGACATGCTTGGCAAGTGCATTGGTGGTGCTACCTTTCCTAATGTTGTAAATGTGTCCCCTAATACGTTCTCTAAGATGTCTATCCGTCTTGCCAACGTAAAACATAGAGCATGTCTTACAGCTGGCAAGATAAACAACATGTCTGGTGTCACAGGTAGCTGAAACATGAAAAAAATATTCCTTCCCTTGGTCAGGGTGATTAAAAGACAGACTACTGTCTATATATCCGCACCAGTTGCAGGACCCACACTGGCTGGTGCCAGAGTGTTCTCTACCTAGTACATTCTCCCTGGGATAGCATAATCGCCTCTTGATGGATCTATTATTCCTAAAGCTAATCCTGGGGACAGTATCAATGATGTCAGCTATGCTACTATCTGTCAACAAAACCTGCCAATGTTTCTTAATGATTTCAGTATATCTGTTGACATCAGATGTGTATTTCAAACACATTCTAAGTGGATTACTTGTGAGATCTCCCTTGGGCTTATCTGTATGTTGTCTCCTCTGAGAGAAGTAAGGCCTTGCTTCTGTACCTCGCTTCTGGACAGCCACAGGTACGTGTTGTGTTAAGTCTAGAGGCCCTCACAACACACCCCCTCATATTTTTAGGAATGTTGTCACTAATCAAGTTATGAGGGCCTCTAGACTTAGTGTCAGAGAAGTAGATTTTGACTGTGAATTAAGCAAAGTTACTGGCTATTTAAGAGAACGAGGTTATGATGATAAGATCTTAACACAACACGTACCTGTGGCTGTCCAGAAGCGAGGTAGAGAAGCAAGGCCTTACTTCTCTCAGAGGAGACAACATACAGATAAGCCCAAGGGAGATCTCACAAGTAATCCACTTAGAATGCGTTTGAAATACACATCTGATGTCAACAGATATACTGAAATCATTAAGAAACATTGGCAGGTTTTTGTTGACAGATAGTAGCATAGCTGACATCATTGATACTGTCCCCAGGATTAGCTTTAGGAATGATAGATCCATCAAGAGGCGATTATGCTATCCCAGGGAGAATGTACTAGGTAGAGAACACTCTGGCACCAGCCAGTGTGGGTCCTGCAACTGGTGCGGATATATAGACAGTAGTCTGTCTTTTAATCACCCTGACCAAGGGAAGGAATATTTTTTTCATGTTTCAGCTACCTGTGACACCAGACGTGTTGTTTATCTTGCCAGCTGTAAGACATGCTCTATGTTTTACGTTGGCAAGACGGATAGACATCTTAGAGAACGTATTAGGGAACACATTTACAACATTAGGAAAGGTAGCACCACCAATGCACTTGCTAAGCATGTCACTAATACTGATCAGACACATGTTTTTAGCTTCAGAGTTATTAGTTTAATTCAAGAGAGCTTAAGGCAAGGTGACATTCATAATAGGACTGAAAACTTAGAAGCAGTGTGGATTACTAAGCTGAGGAGTACAGAAGGGCATGGTCTCAATGAATGTATTCCCTTAAGACCTAGATTAAGAAGAAGGCCATTGAAAAGATAGTTTTTTGCTTTTTGTCTTTTGATACGTTGTTTTTAGTTTTTGATATATGTATTAAAAGTATTAATATAGCATTTTTATAGCTACGCACTGGAGTTTTTTATTCCTCATTTTAAGCATGTCATGTGTTTTTAAATATTGTAATTAAGGATTAAGGTCATGTGATATGTCTGATAGTATAAAAGGTGTGTATCTGTAGTGCTTGAATTACACCTGAAGAAGCTCGTTTGTGAAAGCACTTGTGTTTTTGCACTAGTAAAGGCCTTTTTGGATACTACAGCCATCAGCGTCTTATTTTTCCATTTTACTACAAGGACTTCACTTTTGGGACGCTTTGGTGTGTATTTGCCAGTTATTTCTTGCTGTTTTTATTTTACTTATATTTTTTTCCATGTGGAGATGAAAAATTAAGTGTTTGGTCAAGCCATATACATAGGCATTTGAAGGAGGTGGTTATTTTGATTGGTACTTTATTAAGGTCTTTAAAACTATTGGGAAACTTAGTTTTCAGGTAGTTCCAAACAGCAAGTTTTTGTTTTGGCTGAGCTTAGGATTAGTTTTTATTGTTTACACTTTTAGGAAGTATCTGGCGAATATTCTCAAATTGGCTTTGTAGAAAAGAAGACTTTCACCTAAACAGTTTCATATTATCTGTTTGTAATTTCTGTAAATTGTTTGAGTTTCTAGTACTGTGACATGAATGGATTTCATTCCTAAGTGAGATATAATTAGAGTATTGAAATTAGTGCTGTTTCAGTATTTCACGTTTACCAAACATGCTCTTCTCAGCATGCACAATGTACCCAGAACTGCTTCCATCTGCAATTTATGCTGGGTTAGAAGTACTGGTAACATATTTAAGTATGCTTGACTTTTTTTGTAGTCCTGTTGCTCCTGAGACTATTGGAACTATCTGCATCTCTGTTTTAATTAGAAATCCAGGTGTTTCATAACTTTGTGTCTCTCAGTATATGCTACACTACCATCACTGGGTGTACCTACTTCAATGGCTAATGCTACTTTTGTCCTTTTTTTTCTTGGATTGTTATATTTGGTTTTCTTGCATCTGTTATAACTTTTGATATTGGGAGATCCCATGTGATCCAAATGTCATAATTTCTGATGATGCTTTGCGGTTTGTTTTGCCAAAGCTTCTCAGCTACTTCTATACTGTGGTCTTTGCACAATCCCCACTGCAGCAGTTATGCCACATTTTTGTGGCTTTCAGTATACACAACCTCAGTCATCTGTGTATTGTAATGAGATGTATAAGTGTTTGCAGTTTTGTGGTACAGAACCTGTTTGTCTGCTTCTTCCATTTTTTTCTGAAGTCTTTGTAATCCAACTTCGGCCACCATTATTAGCCTTTCACCTTTTAGTTTAAATTCACCTGTTCTTAATTATTCCTTCATCAAATTTTGATCAGTGTGTGGTTGTTTTAGAAGTTTTCTGTAATTGTCAGTATGTCTGTGGACTTTTCAATTTTCTTTCCTTCTCTTTTGGTCCTTTACTTTCTTGATGCCTGATTATTGTCTTCTTCTGATTTGATTTTCATTCCCACTTCACATCAAAATGCTTCTGCTAAATTAAGCAAGCCCCCCCCCCCCCCGGATTCTCAAAAGCCTGCACTGAGTGCAAGATGAGTGCAGTAGCTCCCACAGGCAATATGTCTGCCGTGCGATCCAGGAACACCTGGCAGGGGCGTGCCGTGTGCACGAGAGCTCCAGCACTAATCTTGCACGGATTAAGCCCTGGTATGCAAATCATCTCATCTGCTGGAGAAATCCATGCAAATGAGGTGATAGTGCAATCCAGGAAGCTTGCAATAGTCCATGCAAGACAAGTGCAATCTGCAGAAATGTACTTGGTTACTAACAGAGTACATTTCTGCAAATTCCAAAACGGAGCTATGACAGCTCCAAATAAAGGCTGCATATTATGGAGGAAGCATGCCAATGGCCAAGTAGAAGGCCATTGGTATTGCAAACCATAAAAAAATAAATAAAACAACTTTTATTTTTTTTTTTTTGCCGATCTCGGCTGTGTAAGCATAGGGCAGCGGCGCACAAATGGGATCAGGGGGAAAATAATAAAATAAACTGAAAATGAGCATTCTAACAAAAATCAGTATTCTGCCATGCAAGTCAATGGCAGGCAAAAGACAACTTGGCCAGTGAGTAGTGGTTGCTAAGGGGGGAGGCTCAGTGTGGGACATGTAACTATGCATTAGTAAACAATCCTATGCAAATGAGGGAAAGCTTAGTGAATCCCAGAATTTCCCAGGGTGTGAGGCAGGTCCCAAGAGTGTAAGAGTATAAATAGCTGGGTGCAAGACTAGGATAAAGGTGACATCATGGGGAGGTGTCAGGCATACTGTAAGTGGATTGGAGACCTGTGGCTCGAGATTGCTCCTAGGTTAACACAACTAAGCTAGGGGTGTGTCTAAACCTGCCCTAGCACATTTTACAAAGTGTAAGAGGGTGTGCGTGCCATGTACTAGGTTCTACAGGAAGAAAAGGGAAGTTAAACCAGGAAAAAGCAGCTCTGTGCACATATGAGCACAGAGCTGTTTGAGCAGTGCGCACACAGGCTTAAACAGGGAGGCAATGGGAAGGGAAAACAGCAGTAGGAAGGTAATCAAGGGGAACTAGCTTAGCTGACAGGTGAAATGTATCAGAATCAGCCAATTACACAGGCAGCAGCCCAGCACACTACTATAAACTATGCAAACACCTTCCCCCCTTGTTTTTCCCCAAAACTCTGCACCACCGGTGTATACAGACAGGGGAAATTTTACAAAACGAAAGCAAGAGAAAAAATGTTAGGGGCTGCTTTTGCTATCATAAACCAGCATGTGCAAGAGGCTGAGGGTGGTGAGGATGTGAATGCTGCTGATCATCCCACAGTGAGGAGACAGAGAAGAGTGTACAGACCCAGGGTAACCTACCAAGGGCTACATGAGCTGGAGATAGTGGAGCGCTATAGGATGGACAGGGACCTCCTACAGCAAATTGTTGAGCTGTGCCAGCCACGCCGCACATACAGAACTAACAGAGGGGAACCCATCCCAGTGAATACCAAGGTATGTGCAGGTCTAAGAATACTAGCTACAGGTACCTTCCAAAGTCTAACTGGGGATATGATGGGGATTTCACAGGCATCAGCATCCAGGGTACTCCACCAGTTCCTGGATGCCATGTCAGCACATGTCGGTGAGCATGTATATTTCCCCATCACTCGTGAGGCATTGGCCAGCAATATCTGTCTCTTCCACTAGACAGCAGAATACCCTGAGGTAGTGGGTGCAACAGATTGCATGCACATATGCATTAAAGCACCACCAGGTGAGCGGGGTAGGGTCTATATCAACCGCAAGGGCTTCCCCTCCATCAACTGCCAAGTCATGTGCGATGCCCAGGGCATAATAATGAATGTGTGTGCTGGCTGCCCTGGAAGTTACCATGATTCCCACATCTGGCATCTGACGCAGCTGTACCAGACATTTGCCAGTGGGGACATCTCACTCGGTCACCTAGTGGGGGATGCTGGATACGCACTGGAGCCATGGCTGATGACACCCATCAGAAATACACACACACCCGAACAAGAGCTCCATAATGACGCACACGCACAAACACAAATCATAATAAAGCATGTGTTTGGGATGCTCAAGTCATGGTTCCGGTGCCTGGACACATCTGGTGGAGCCTTGCAGTACTCCCAACTACATGTACCCAAATTGTCCTTGTATGTGCCATGCTACACAATATGATCTTGTGGAAATAGCTACAGCAGGAACAGCACGGAGCAGGGCCACCCAGCCCCCCACCAGTGTCAAGGCATCCACAGGTGCAGAGTGACTCAGAGGAGGAACAACCTTAGCCTGCTCCAGTAGGCAGAAGAGGTGTGCCCAGTATGCCCTGGCCCTGGCAAAGAGGCAACGCATAGCACATGCACTGACACAGTAGGGAATGATACCTCTCTCCGACTCGCACATACAGTAAAAGGGATGCCAAACATGACACTACCTGTGCTCAACCATGTATAGGGAGTGTACTATGTGCATCCGACATAGGCAGCCCTGCATCACCACCCTCAATACTGGGATACCCACAAGATAAGTGACTCACACATGCCAGTCGGGGGGGGGCACATACCAAACAACAGTCACAGCCAGCAGAATAGCTGTAGACAAACACAAACAAATGCTGTACTATGGCCTCTGAATGAGCCCCATGAGTAACCCCTACCCCAGCCCTACACAGATAGACTACAGCAGGCCAGCCAGTTGGATGTCAGTTGTGAAGGCTAGGAAGTCAGAAACTAATATGTAGGTAGTGAAAACTACAATCTGTAGTACACTGGTATGCCTCTAGCCAGCACGATAGGTAAGACTACAGACTGAAATGGTGCATCTGACATACCAGTACAGTCCTAGCAACTGTGTAAATGTGTAAGGTGTGCCCCATCATCCTATGTACACTTATAGTAACAGTCAGGTGTGCCCCCCCCCCACCCCTGTATAGAAATGTGGAAACAGTTTGGTGCCCCCCCCCCCCGGCTAAGCAGAAATGTAGCAACAGTCAATGCCAAAGACTGATGTATACCCTGCAGACACAGCATGCTACCTGTCGGTGTACAGCACAAAGGTCAGCACCGCAGTACAAACCACCTGGACATGATCCACACATGCAATATAGATGGCCATACTGGGCATGCTCACAAACTTAGAGGAATGAAGGCAATGTCAGTCAACAACATACTAAAAGCCCATACTGGGCATGCTCACACACAAACACAAGAAGGCCATGTCAGCAAACAACAGTGGACCAGACATATCTGGCAGTTGCAGTTCTCAGTGCAGACACATGTCAGTATGCACCACTCCTGCCTTGCACACACAGTGGATAGGAATACAGACATATATGTATGGACAACACACTATAATAAGCCAAAGGTAGACGGACATAGATGTGTTGAAGAGGGTGACCGTGACATGGAGACATCTGGGCCTGTCCCACCCAGCACACAGCCAAAGGGCTCCAAACACATGAGGTGCAAGTGTCACTCACTGCAGATACTAGCCACCAGTATCTGTCAGCATGGGGGCGTGTTGCACGTGCCAGCTGTGCAACATGACTGCACAAGGAAGATGTCACCTAGTAGCTGTATACACGTACCTGATGTATATGACCCTGTGTGTGTCCGCATGTGGCATGCCAACCCCAACATGAATGGGTTACAGCCCATGCACACACCGCCCTCCCCATAGCAGTATCATGACAAGTCTGCTGAGGTCATCCAATGTGAAATACACCTTTGGGGGAGCTGTAGCTCAGTAATCCCCATGGCGCGTCCCATAACTGTGCACTGCTGTACTGATAAACTAGTTAGGTAGTAGTCCTAACCCCAGACTTGGCAACTGTGTGAGTGTGTGTATGTGTGCGTGTCTCGGTCACTGCCTGTGTAGAGAGAAATGCTTTCTAGGCTACTCACACTCAGTACATTTCATATACATAACACTGGCAAGGCTGTAGATGTCACTCACCTAGAAATACACCTCTGGGGAAATCATAGCCCAGTAATTTCCATAGCATGTCTTGTAACTGCGTACTGCTGTAGTGTGATAAAATAGTTAGGTAGGTATTCTAACCCCAGGCTTGGCAACTGTGTGAATGTGTGTGAATGTGTGTGTGTGTGTGTGTGTGTGTGTGTGTGTGTGTGTGTGTGTGTGTGTGTGTGTGTGTGTGTGTGTGTGTGTCTGACTGCATAGAGAGCAATGCTTTTTAGGCCACCCACACCCCCCGTATAATACACATACTCAACTTTGGCAAGGCTGCTGATGTCACTCACCTAGGAATACACCTCTGGGGAAATCATAGCCTAGTAATCCCCATAGTGCGTCTTGTAACTGCATACTGCTCTACTGTGATAAAGTAGTGAGGTAGGTGTTCTAACCCCAGACCTGGCAAATGTGTGTGTGCCTGTGTGTCTGACTGAGTAGACAACAATGCTTTAGGCCACTCACACCCAGTACAATACACATACTCAACTTTGGCAAGGTTGCTGATGTCACTCACCTAGGAATACACCTCTGGGGAAATCATAGCCTAGTAATCCCCATAGTGCATCTTGTAACTGCATACTGCTCTACTGTGATAAAGTAGTGAGGTAGGTGTTCTAACCCCAGACCTGGCAACTGTGTGTGTGAATCTGTGTGTGTGCCTGTGTGTCTGACTGAGTAGACAACAATGCTTTAGGCCACTCACACCCAGTACAATACACATACTCGACTTTGGCAAGGTTGCTGATGTCACTCACCTAGAAATACACCTCTGGGGAAATCATAGCTCAGTAATCCATAGCGCGTCTTGTAACTGCATACTGCTCTAGTGTGATAAAGTAGTGAGATAGGTGTTCTAACCCCAGACCTGGCAACTGTTGGTGTGTGAATCTGTGTGTGTCTGACTGCGTAGAGAGCAATGCTTTCTAGGCCGCTCACACACCTAGAAATGCGCCTGTGGGAAAGTCATAGTCCCGTAATCTCTGTAGGGTGCCCTGTAACTGTGTACTACTGTAGTGTGGTGTAGAAGTGTGGTAGGGTTCCATCTCCACCCATGGCAGTTCTGGATGTTTTGTGTGTGTTGCATTGTCTGTGTATGGAGCAATGCATCATAGACTACTTACTCACAGTACATTTCAAATGGCCTACATTGCCAATCCTGCTGATGTCATTCATTGTGAAGTAAAACTTTGGGGAGAAAGTTCTTTAGTAATCCCTGTGATGCAGCCTATAACAGCTCTATGCTATGGTATGATATAGACCTTGATCAGGGGTTCTATAACCACACATGTCAGTTGTGGATGTTATGTGTGTATCTCACTGTCTGTGTAGGGAGCAATGCATTTTAGGCTAGTCACTTGCAGTACAGTTGAAATGCCCTACTTTGGTAAACATGCTGATGTCATTCAATGTGAAATACACCTTTGGGGAAGGATGTCTCTGGCAATGCTTGTGGTGCATACCATAACAACTCCATGCTGTAGTATGATATAGATTTTGATCAGAGGTTCTATATCCACACATGTCAGTTGTGGATGTTTTGTGTGTGTCTCACTGTCTGTGTAGGGAGCAATGCATTTTAGGCTAGTCACTTGCAGTACAGTTGAAATGCCCTACTTTGGTAATCCTGCTAATGTCATTCACTGTGAAATACACCTGTAGGGAAACAGTACTCCAGTGATGTCTGTGGCACGTACTATAACTGTGTAGTGTAGTGTAATAAAGTAGTTAGGTAGGGGTTCTACTCCCAGACATGGCAGGTGTGTGTGTGTGTGTGTGTGTGTGTGTGTGTGTGTGTGTGTGTGTGTGTGTGTGTGTGTGTTTGTAATCCGTATCCTGTGTAGAGGTGAGTGTGTGTCTACTGTGGGCATTGTGAAGAGGGGTTTGCTACTTTATTTTATGGTGGCCCTACTATATATTACAATGTCAACCATACAGCTGGGAAGCTGGAGTGCAAAGCCATAACCATACATGTGACATCAAGGCCAGACAATCCAAGTTAGTAACCCCACTATTACCCAGAGCACACACTCAACCCATGTGTCATATGAACACACATGCCTAGTCAGCAGCCAATATGTGGGTAGTACACTGCATATTGGCTACTGATAGTGGCCATGCAGTGATAGCAGTGGGCTACAGAGGGCATGTCACCCTGCCCGTCTGTCCAATATGCACATATATGCAGAAAGTGCACCTCTACCATGTTCCCCACTGGACACCTGCACCACCTGTGGTGCCTTCACATGTGACTCACAATGGACATACCATGCCTGACATGTCCTGTATGGACAGATGACACTGACATCAGGGAATGCTGTCGGCATGTCATCAATGTAGGTGAAGGGTAAACCTGCTGCCCAGTACCAGTTCCTGCCACAGGTGGGCAGGACTGGCACATCCGATGATAATCTGTGTTCACAACATGGGCCAGACACCCCAGGTACAGTTCCACATGTCACTGTACATGCATGTGGGAGGTGTGCACATCCCAGACACCATCCATGTCATGGACTAAGGAACACATACATGGCATGTAGTGTACAGCATTGGCCACACACAATAGTCACCCAGGTGACTGGATGGAGGATGCAATACCCCCCTGTGTGGGCAAATGCAGTAACTACAGGCCTGAGCCACAAGACAGACCACTGCCATGTGGCCTGATGCCAATGTATACCCATCACCTACCCTTGTACAGCCTGCTGGCACAGTTGACCACGACACACCCGTGTAGACATGCACCCATGCATGTCAGAACTGGCACTCTGTGTGTGTGTGTGTGTGTGTGTGTGTGTGTGTGTGTGTGTGTGTGTGTGTGTGTGTGTGTGTGTGTGTGTGTGTTGTATGGTGCATATGTCCGCTTACACACTCACTACAACCCCCCAGGGCATACTGAAGCATGCTATTTGATGTGTGACATCTCCTTATACTCTTTGCCCATACAACCTCCGTATGACCCATATGGTGCATGTGATACCTGCACACTGATGTGGCAATCCCACTAGTGATGAGTTTCACTCCTGGCCCTGCCAAGTGTGTCAATGTGTGTGCGTCCCTGTGTGAGTGTGCCTGTGTTGACGCTGTCACCTGTTCATGCAAACAGGCACGTGTATCACACCTACTGTATATCTACCGTATCCCTGTTGCAGATGTCACTCACCCTCACATATATGTTCTGAGTGCTTCACATCAGGTAACCCATGTGGTGCATCCAATAACTGCATCGAACTGTGACAGCAATACATAGTTGTCGGGGGTTTGATACCCTGTGCTGGTAAGTGTGTGACACAAACATGCTTCAGATTTACACTCCCACCCTTCCCTGACATGTATTTGCCTCTGTCTGCCTCCCCCACTCCCTCTCTGGTGGATGTGGAGACCCACATCTGCCTTGCTTAAGCAGCAGCAGCATGTGTATTTTATGTGATGCTCATGATCAGCTGATGGCCTCTGCACGAATCGCAGCCCTCACCTAGCTGATTGCATGTGGAATACCTGTGGTAACAATCCCATAGCCAATTTCATGGAAACACATTCCAATACCTAGGAACATCATGGTAGTGTTGGGCCTTTTCAGTCACTATGAGCAGGAACTAGATCTGTTGTTTGGAAAACAGCATCTCAGATGCATTGGGGATTTACCTCCAACAACATACACTGTGGAAAGAGGGCAACAAACAGGAGGAGGATGTGCCTGACCTGACTACAGACGGTAAGTGCTGCTTTACTGCATTTGGAGTAATGTTGGTTTAATAGTGTTTGTCTGGATATGCCTGTCGTACATGTAGTAATACCTGCCATGTCAGTTCCATGTATATGAGGAATCCCCATCTGCAGGGTCATCTGCAGACTGGACAGTGTTGTGCCTTTGGTTTCATGTGTTATCCACAGTGCATCTCCCTGTGGAATGCAGACGGTAGTGTGAGAACTGCAGTCTGTAGATGGTGAAGGCCGTGACAGTTAGTGAATTCATATCCCCCATAGGACATATGTTGCAACAAACACCGTTACAATGGAAAATATACAAGGTTATCACAGCAACATGTCTATACTGACCCTGTGTATGTGCTGTCAGTCACACCACTGTCAAAGTTTGTACATATGGCATGCATGAAGTAGTGCATATGTGCTGTACACCATAAATAGTGTCATCATATCTGATAACAAGCCAGTGATATATCAGATTGTTACACATGTCATGTACAGTAGGGGTTATATTTCATGACATAAGCTGGACATTCTGTGGATGTTTATACAGTACTGAGGTCTGTGTAGTGATGGTGAGTATCGGCAGTGTGTGTATTGTTAATGTGTACTTTAGCCTGTGTACAGACTGTGGTAGATGTCATTGTCCTAGCTCCCCTTCTATCAGATGTTACATGCTGCCCCACTATATGGTACCATTTTGCTGTACACGTTTGTAGAGCCATACACTCACATGTCCCATACCATAGACAGCCATCAGACCAAACTGTGTAGCAGCCCAGTATATGCATGTGACTGGCACATATGAGGATGGTGAACAACAGATAGTCCATATACTGTAATATTATGCTAGCCTACCATATGTGGCTGTGGCTGTGTTCACATTGGTTGTGGTAAAATCTGTCACACAGGTGTATCTTACCCTGTGCTGTGACATGGCTGTTGAGCCTGCTATATATGCAAGTTCATGTGCATTCCCCCATACAAGATGTAGGCCAGTGTTGAGTCAGTCTGCCTGTAGCCTCCACAGTGTATTGTTACATGCCTAACAGCGTAGTGTACTTAACCAGTGTGATGTCATGTGCAGATACTTACCAGATGTACTGCTGCCTGGCCTCCCTTAAATGTCATGTATGTTAGACAGACAAGTTGGATGCTGTACAAATGTATGTCTATATCTAGTGGGTAGTATGTGTCCATGGCACCCCTGTACCAGCAGTCATTATGTGTCAGGCCAGACAGGACTGTGTGACTCCAACACCTATGGTGCCAAATGTATACCAGTCATTATGTGTTATACCTATCTACATGGCTGTCTTCATCCATATTGTCAGGTCTGGTACACATGTGGTGCACTAAGGGAATATGTGTATACCTCTGGACTGTACAGGGTGTGTCCGAAGTTCCATATAAAGTGGCCAATATCTCTGCTGCACTCCACAGGGACATTAACATGTTAGCAGCGGTACTTTACAATGATGTCCATAGGATGTCTGTCAGTAGCCAATGGCACACATGTTATAAGCAGATTTCAGCAGCCACACACACCATGTCTGTGAAGACAATCCCAATGACAGTAGCAACAGTCTAGTAATATACCTGCTATACATACCTGACATCCCCTTGCACTAAGACATTGGGACTGTAGGGGCTGTGGTAAGGCTACACTCCATGTCCAGGACATATGGTGGAAATATAGGTACATA
Source organism: Protopterus annectens (assembly GCF_019279795.1). Lineage (NCBI taxonomy): Eukaryota > Metazoa > Chordata > Ceratodontiformes > Protopteridae > Protopterus > Protopterus annectens. The sequence continues at coordinate 753,193,950 of NC_056751.1, forward strand.
TACCTATCCAGATAGCCATACATATATATATATATATATATATATATATATATATATATATATATATATATATATATATTGACACGTGTACTACATTGACTTACCACTGTCATGGCAAGCACCGACTATAAATCCCTACAGGATGTGGCCGTGGTCCCTTCACATTTCCTGTGTGATGGACATCCGTCCTGTGTGTGGGCATCAGTGATACAGGCAGCAGGTAGCAATACCTCTCACAGGAGAATATGCATACTCAGAGCAGACACATTTGTAGGAGGTTCAGAAACTACAGACAGATTGTGGGTAGAGTTGTGTAATGCTTCGCATAGTACTGGTGTTTCAGGGTGTGTGTGTGTATATACTAGTGTACCCTGGAAGGCAGTCTGTCTGCATAGGTCACTATTGTGGGCCTACTTCTTGCAGGGCAGAGGTATGCATATCATGTGTTGTCCGTCCATTACACAAGCCCTGTGTCAGATATGACACTGGCAGTGTGTGTGTTGCATGCTACCGGTACATGGCTACATCCATGTCTATATCTAACCTAATTTCCCTGACTACGGGTATATTGTAGACTATCCTGTAACACCAGCACCTTGCTTAGTGTATGGCAACAGTGTTCCACATATATGCCTGTGTTCCAACCTCTGTCCCCCATCTACATACCAAGCTCTGCACATTTGTCATGCTGTCAGGGGTTGTTCTGTAGTGGGCTGTGAGTATATCACACTGCCATTGCTGCCATAGTACACTGCTGTTGTATCCCCCGCACATACACTGGGGCTGGGGCCATATATGTGTGGGCATCACCTACACAACACGTGCACCTTTATGTACTGCAGAGGCCAGTGTATGTAACAGTGGTTTTGTATTATTGAGTCCAGGTGGGGAGCACCATAAATGACCTAGGCTGTTACAAATGTGGGGATATCAGGGGTGAGCTGCCACAAGGTATGTGGATGCACATTACCGTATACTCCACCTTTACTGCAACTACTAACATGACTTGGGGTACTGCAAGCCTACTTCCCCCTGCAATACAGACTGTTCTGTGCGTTATGCCTTGATATGTTCCGGGTACAACCCACTGGATCACAAAATGTCTTTACCTCCTACGGAGACTGTACAGAGGCTGCTGAACTACACACCTACAGTACATACTGTTGATTGTGTGGTACCCTGTGGCCCAGTCTGTCGGCAGTATTGTACATTCTGAAGGGCTCGGCTTGGACTGCAACAGTTGTGAAACTTACCAGACTACTGTATAAGTGTAACTGTGTCACAGTTGCAGTACTCTGTTTATATGGTTGTCAGTATTTGAACAGTTATATGATATGGCATGTAGGACCGTTATGGTACACAATTAAAGGAGTCCCATTTCTGCAAACCTGTGTGTGGTGTCTTTACTATGACCTTTCTATGGGTATATGTTGCAGGCAATGATTGACATTTGTATGTTTAGCCCATACAGTGTCCAGTTGTTCAGGTGTTAACTTGTTCAGGTGTTAACTGTAGGCATACTGGCTGTTCCATATTGTCTGCACCTCCTACATACATATCTGACTGTACATATATCTGCGTGTGTATCTGTAGTCACATGTATGTATATATATATATATATATATATATATATATATATATATATATATATATATATATATATATATATATACATACATATACATATACGTCTATGTATATCTGTATCAGCATACATGTGTATGTGTATCTGTATCCTGGGGACGTCAATGGCTCCCACATATTACATGTCCTGTAGGAGACGGACTGTACTTGGTAGTGTATTGCAGGGCGCAGGTGTTTGGCTGTGGGGGGATGCCAATTCGTACAAGACGTATAGTGTGTGGGGCCTCTCAACCCCATTAACGGTGCATGTGGACATAGGAGTATTTGTCAATCTGCAATTGCTATCCAAAGATGTATGGCCATATAAACCTATATAGATATATTTACCTGCTAACAAATATATAGGTATATGTGCATAGATAGCGATATATATGTATATAGAGGTAGTAAAACAACATATATATTTGAATACATGTGTATCTATACATATATGGGTATGTTGTATCTGTTAAGGTTGCACTATAGTTACACACACAGACATCTAGATGTTGGTAAACATTCTCTGCACTGCTGCATGACAGGACTGGCAGATATGTTTCTGAAACATTGAATATCTGTGTACCTGTCATGGTGTAGTGGTACATCGGTTTGTCTAGGGTGGGCAGGGTCCTTGGTTTCAGCCTTGCCAGAGTTGTTTAATTTGTTGCTGGTCAGAACATGTCCCATTGGACAGAGAGTGATTAAGGCACTGTAAAGCAGTTGTAAGCAGGCTTGTGTGTTCTGCCCAGCAACAAAATAAACAGGTCCTGCAAGGCTCGTAACCAGGACCCTGCACATCATACACAAAGTGATTTACCACTAAGCCATGGCAGATATGGATAATCATGATGTGTCCACATACATATCATCCAGCCCAGATATACAACACTACAGGGAATGTATTCCACCATGTAGATGTATTTGTGTGTGTATATATATTCATCATTGAATGGATATAACATATCTATAGAAGTAGATTCATCACTGAATGGATATAACATATCTATATATGTAGATATAGGTATAGACATATCTATATACATATATACATATATATATACATATATATATATATATATATATATATATATAAATATATATATAAGCCAATACATACAGATATACATAGATACGCATACAGCCAACGATATATATGTATATATCCACATGTCCACATATAGATAGCACTAGGAATGCATATATGTCAGCATATATATGGCTCACCTTTCAAAGGGAAAAGTCCATGTGTCCGGAGGCTGGTAGGTATAAAGTATGTTCTCAACATTACACAATCCTGCAATATATGCATAGAATGTGCAATGTGTGAATGTCAGCATGCATTCGCTCATTGCAGATTAGGCAATTTGGTTGCAGATGCCACTATAGTGGGGATGGGGAATAATTGCCTATCCCCACTGTACTGCACACTAGGAGTTCATATAACACAGTAGGGGGGATGTGGGGGGCCCAGCCCCCCAGAGGGGGGGTGCAGGGAGTCATGCCCCCCACCAGTATGATATGTATTCCAACTTGCAGTTCGAGTATCAGCGAAGGTGCCTGTAGAACTGCAGTTCTCTTAACTGTGGTGCAGTAAGAAATGACGGGTTAGTCCTTTCTGTTTGCAGAAAGGGCCATTCAAAAGAATGATTGCCCCCCTGTCAAAGGTGAACACATATATATCAATATAGGCATATATGGACATACATCTGTAGATGGAACTGGGAATGTAACCACAACATATATGTCCACATGCACCATTGATGGGTTTGACAGACCCAAACAACATACATCTGACATGGATAGGTATCCCCCCTCCCCGCAGCCAAATATGTCTGGCCTGCAATACAATACCAACCTTAGCAGATCCCATAAGCAGGACCCTACACAACAAGGGCAGTACTTGCTAAGAGTACTCCATCCCACCTGTAAGATGTAAGGCTGGCATTACTAACATATGATGCAGTACGGTCAAGTGACATGTCATGGTTGGGGGAACCCCATGGGCAGATGCAGTAACTAGCTGTGCTCCCTCATACAGTCCAATAGCCCTACAACTGACAATGGTTTCACCAATGTTGGCAAGGACATCCACAAACCCACCATGTCAGCTGGGAATTACCACCCGGTAGCCTGATGACCATAGTCTGCAGGGACATGGAACAAATAAACAATGAACTCAAGGCCAATGTCACTGGTTATCTCAACACATGGGACCCTGCCAATGTTGGACTTGTCAAAGGCAAAGAAGACAACCTGAATCCGGTATACCTCCTCAACCCAATCATGACAGGTGTAGATGAGGGTTCGGAGGTGCACGATGGCTATGTACATTATAGCAGGCTTTTGTACACCATCCCGCTTGTAGGAATGTGTGTAGTTGTTACGGGATCTACCTCCATTCACAGGATATGTTTCCACCAGGACTGCTTGGCATATGCCAACATACCACAAGTGCCATCCCATGGGCATACAGTCCTTCACAGGTCATAGATGTGTCAATGCCCTCAACCATACTGTTGAGGTGTGCAGCACTACTGGGATTGCTATAACTCACTGAGTGTGGCTGTTGTGGACACGACTGCCATAATTGCAGTTATTGTTGCATCTATCCCCCCACATAGCTGTCTGTAATACTGTACAGTGTATGTAATCAGGTTGTTAGTTGTTGTCTACACCATTCACAGTAGTTGAGCGCCTCACGCCCTCCTAAGGGTAGGGCTATGCCACCGGCATTGGCACACACATGTTACTTAGGTGAGGATCGCAGTAGGGTGGGGAGAGGGACATACAACCTGCTGTTAGCATGTTCAATGCCATCCACATAGCAGACCACATATATACCACTGTGTGGTTGTGCCTATGCTGTCTTGGTGGGATTACATGTGCAACAGATGTGTTACCTGCATGGGGACATACCTTCATGTGTACAGTCCTGTACCTGTACTGTATCCTAACCAAAGGCACTGTGTGTTATACCCAGCCATGGCATGTGTACCACCCACTACACTTACTGGTGTCCACTGTAGATGGCCTGTTGACACCACTACACCCATCACATGGACAAACACAACACAATCTGAACAGATACTGATGACAACAATACAACATTGTTAATTAAAGCTAGGATGCTTCACGGCTGCATAGCTACACTTTCCAAGATATTAGCATTTCATTTTACTGCTGACAACATGCTACACATCATTCCATTGCTACACTGTTGTATAGTCACCTTGTGCATCAGAACCATGTTAGCCTGTCCTTGATGTTACGGATGTCAGGCAGTGGCACAGGTATCATCATATGCACAGGGTGTGTTGTTGGTTTGCCAGAGGCCTAGGCTGAGCCATACAACTGACGTGTGTGTGTGTGTGTGTGTGTGTGTGTGTGTGTGTGTGTGTGTGTGTGTGTGTGTGTGTGTGTGTGTGTGTGTGTGTGAGGGGCTGAGTATTGTTATGGGGCACTGGTGATGTTGTGTGTGCAGGTATGTGGTTGCTCTAGGTTCGTTGTTTATGTGTGTGTGTATCTGCATGCACATAGTTCCTCCATGTGGCTCCCCTGCACCTGGCAGAGTTTGCAGTTCACCGTCTCCGGCCACAGACATGGGACCTGAGCCTGGCAGGGGTGCTACAGGCAGTATCAGGTATCAAGCCACACCAAGTACTGTCCCCCGAGTTTGACAGACATCCACTGGATCCAGGTCCCTCCTGGGACTGGCTAGGGCCACGTGCACGTGGTCTGCTCTGATGGGTTGTGGACCGCCCCTCCCAAAGTGCTGGGGCTAGTACTGCCACTATGGGAGCGGCTGTGACTGTTCAGGCGTCCACAGTGACCTCCAGCTGCTGGTGCTGCTGGCATACATCCACATGGCCGTCGCAACTGTCCCGCCCTGTCCTGATGCATGGACATGACATTTTGGATGAGTTCCAATTCCAATGTCTCACCCCACCGTCTATCCATGACCTCGGTGTAATTACGGATGGCACTTGCTAGGTCACAGATGCTGTCAGTTACAGAAGTGTGATGAGCCCTCTGTGCCCTTAGACCCTGCCTGGTGTACCTTTTCATTCGTGCCTGTGCCTCCATGACAGTCTGGAATATGCGTGTGGTTGAAATAGGGGTTGCACATCTGCCATGTGCATGATGACCACCAGTGCTCCTATGAGCACCCCTGCACATCTGCCTATGTGATACCCTGCCAGACATCTGGCTATGGCTGCTGTGTCCTGACACATGTGCCATAGATACCACACTGTCCTGGCCCATGCCAACCATAGGCTGTCCCTCAGCTTGGGCCAATGGTGATGAAGTGTGTAGAGGCAGTGTGACCGTGTGTGTGGATGGTGTGGATACGTGTGGGTTGTCAATTGGTGGCCCAGCTGCAGCCCCTGATGACCCTTCCTGTGCCTCAACACACCTATCTTCATGGTCACTGTCTGTATCAGTGACATTAGATTCCCTGCGGGGGGGTTCACTCCCACCTCACTATCTGTAAGGGGAAAACAGGGAACAGACTGTAAGACCTGTACAACACCGCTAAACAGTAAATACACACACACACATGTGTGTGTGCAGACATGGCCACACACACAAACATACACATGCAGTCGACATACATGACAACCCATACACTACACTAGACAGCACCTACAGACAGCTCCCACAACCCCATAACACACACAATAACAGGCGATGGTGCAGTACAATATCACACACATACCTGTAATTACACACATGTCAGCATGCAGGACATGTGGGGCTGAACAGCATGCAGTGCAACTGTAGTCAATCCCCGTTACCAACATTATACATGGCTGCGATGCATGGCTTCTGTTTGTATGTGATGGCCCCCCCTGGAACCCACTGCACCCATGTCCACAGAATTGCTGTGCATCCATTCAGCACTCTGGCATGTACTGTGCACCACACCTCACAGGTGTGCACACCATTGCAGGATGTGTCTTTGTGTGTCAGGTGTGTTTCCATTGCTGCTCACAGCCTCTGTGTGTTCCTGGATCACGTGTGGACACGTGTTTAGTGACTGCTTCATGCGTATTCACATAAGTCATCATCAGTGGTGAATGTATGAGAGGCAGATTACCATTAGACCAAACACAGAGACATTGTACTGTACCTATGGTGAGTGTAGAGACCATTATTGACCATGATTGGACCCTGGCTGATGTTGCCTGTGGTACACAGAGGTTCATAGGTGAGTACTGTTCTATTGGTCCTGGGGCCTACATAAGCCTAGCCACAGGGGTTCCCTGCCATGCACCACACACTAATGTTATTCCCCTGTGCCCGTCAGGCTGTGGCACACACATGCTGCCCAGGGTGTATTCCCCATTCCCTATCCAATTGGCAAGTGTTTCTGTCAAGAGGGCCATTGAGTGGGTAGTCGGTTCCAGAGTGTGGTGATTCCCCAGGACAGGGCCCTATCCCTCCAGTATGTTCTGTGTAATGTGTGGATTAGGTTTAGGACCCTGAAGCGTGTGTTAGCAGAGGGAGTGGGATGTCGTTATATGTAGCATGTTCAACTGCTCTGTGTATGACATAGCTGTGTATGTTGGGCAGATGTCAGCTGTGCCTGGGCAATGTGCACTGGAGTGTCGCCACAGTTGTCTGAGATGGACTGTGTATTGCATGTATTTGAGGCTGGTAATCCCATTAGTGAGGTGTGTGCTGTGTCAGTGCACATGTACAGCATGCATTATGGGTAGGTGTGTTAGATGCGTACATGGTCTACACCTTAGCTATGACATGCACAGTGAATTGCCAAGCATAACCTTAAACCATACTCACCAACATCCGGCTGCTGCCTTGCTGGTATCCCACAGGTATCTACAATGACATGGGCTAGAGTTGATGTCAGTAACTACAGCTGCGGCATTGCTACATGGTGGCTGCAATACTACAGTAAAACAACAGCTGAAGTCCACAGTACTACAGTTTATGCATTACTGCTTATCCATACTACACAGCAACATACCCCACATCTCACACATGCATGGTCTACCTGTACAGATGCATACAATACAGTAGTCTACTGATATGCCCTGGAACCTTACCTGCATGCTCAATGTGTGGTGTGTGAGTAGCACCCACCTTCATGACCGTAAAGGTCTGGAGCTCTTGCGGGCAGGCAGGTGCTACCAGGCTGATGAGCAGCTCCTCCACTCTGGTGAAGGGAGGGTTGATGTTATGCCCCCCCCCCCGTTGCAAGGTGGTCACCCCGCACGGCAGCGGCACGACATCGTACTTGCCAGAGCAGGTCATTACAATGGTGGCAGACCTGCTCATTGGTTCGGTTGTGCAACCCCACCTCATTCACCCTGCAGACCACATCAGTCCACATGGATGTTCTCGCCTGCTGGTCTATGCTTGTCCGTGAGATAAGCTGATAGTTCTGGATCATACTGGTGATGCTGATCTCCTCCTCAGCAGCACTGTATGCAGGGTTTCTCTGGTGTGCCATACTCCCTGAAAGACATAATGATGGAAATATGTCTGAGCAACTCATATGTCAAGTTTACCATGATACAATACACATTATCAGTCTCCCACCACCATATCAGCTCCAACATAATGTTCACACTACACTACACTACTGCTATGTGTCCGGTATGTATACCATTGGGCCATATATTGTATTGTACAACACCTTCTGCTATGTAGTTATAGACATGCTCCCTGTGGGGACACTAGAGTTGCAGGCCTGTTTCAGGGTATTTCACCTGCATGTCATTGTCACTGCCACTATGTTTCCACATATGCATGTGGTAGGCCTGCTATGTGATTGCTACACATCTGCCATTTTGTAGTATTGGGGATATCTATGCATGCTGTTGGACATGTTCTGGGATTGTGTGGACTATTACAGCCCACATATGTTCCATGACATTTATACACCAGTATGTGTAGGGGTTATTTGCCAGCAGGAACACCACTCCAACCTAATGTGCACATGCTACCAGTCCATATCACATCCATGGCCCACCATGGAACCTCATTTTCTACTGTTCCATCACTACCTTTATGTGGAACCACCTCAGGGGATGGTGCCCCCCCCATGGAGCACACACAGACATGTGTCTGTCACCCAGGTAGGTCGCAGGTATTGGGCATAGGGAGGTCCACAGTGACATGGGGTATGTGCTACATCACCTGGAGGCATGCAGTACAAATGCACAAGGTTCGACATGCATGTCCCTCCTGCCCAGCACACAGCCCTGGCACCTTTATGTCCATGTAGATGCTGTTGTGACTGTCCATGGATGGCCACCATGTACCCTTTGCTCCCATGTGGGAGCTCAATGGCCTCCACATTCCAAATGTAACTACCTGTCCACAGTGTTTAACCACCACATGTGCCATATACCAGCCCTGTATGCTGTCTTGTTTGTTACCCAACCAGACTTACATACCAATATGTGCCTAATACCCTTCACCAACATATATACCCCACCATCCTATACAATTGCAATGTGTTCCCAACATGGATTACACACCTCACTCCACACTCCATCTTGCAGCCATGTACAGGTGTGTAGGTATGTGTGTTCTCTCACACATGTCATGGCAAGGAAAATGTATTGACTTGTATATATATTTTTATATATATATATATATATATATATATATATATATATATATATATATATATATGTCGACATACACACATACATATATCTGTCTGTATACATATATACACACACACACACACACACACACACACACATATATATATATATATATATATACACACATATGTGCATATATGTGTAGATATAATTTTGTGTTGTTTATATACCTATATAAATGTATAACTGTCTGAGGTTCTGTACACATACACAGCTAGCTGTGAATATGTATCACACATATATGTATCTGTATGTGGGGTGTGTACGAACATCTGGACCACACTCATGTACCCTCTTTACTTCACAGCCAAACTGTTCTGCCTTGCTGCAACACAGACAGGTGTCACATGTGAAAACAGACTAACATTATGGGAGTATATATGGTGACATCCTTTAGATAAGCATATTATACTGCTATGGCAGTGTGGGCATGCTATGCTACACTTTAACATGACTGTCCTGCAGGTAGTGTGGTCTCTCACCCATGTGTCTATCATGGCGGTATTAATACCCCCACCAGCCGTCGACCACAGTAATTTACAGAACACAGATATCATGGGTCACATCCTTGCCATTCACTGCTGGTCTACACATTTGACAGGTATGTCCCACTGCCCACAGGGACGAATACTACTGTCCAGTGCAGTTGTTGAGCACAACATCATTACAGGAACATGTACTGATGGCACATATACATCCTTTCACAGTATACATCCTATCATTCTATGCCATATACTACATGCCAGTAAATGCATATCTGTTTCACATACCTGTGTTGTTTCCACTGTAACACAACGCTGAGCTTTGTGAACTTTCTTGACATGATTGATTTCTCTCTCTCTCTCTCTCTCTCTCAGTCTCTCCAGTAGAGTGATTGAGCTGGTATGGATAGATTGCAGCATGCTTTTGTTGGTATTGCACATGATCAGGTGGTGGCCTCTGCACCAGTCAGTGTCCACCAGTTGCTAATTGCATGCAGCCTGCTGTGTAGTACTTCAGATAACCACTGTCATGGCAACCCTGTACTATAAATTGCTGCCTTCTGTGGGCGTAGTCCCTTCACCTTTACAGTATGGAAGACATCCTTCCTGTGTGTGGACATCAGTGTTACAAACAGCAGGTAGCAATACCTCTTACAGCAGAACCTGCAGGCACAGGCCAATTCCACATTTGGGTAAAGTTCCAGACCTACAGACAGCGTGAGTAGCGTTGTTGTGTGCAATGTATCTTCCTGTTCTTACAGGGTTTCTGTGTACACGGTATGTTTTCATGGAATGTTGTCTGTCCGCATAGCTCTCAACTGTGGGCCTATCCGTATGATACCAGGGTGATTAGCTGTTAGGTTTTGTCTGTGCACCACACAGGTATTGTCCCAAATATATTTGTGGCATTCTGTCTGTTGAATGCTATCAGTACATGGATACATCAATTTGTATTTCAATGTCGTAACCCTGCATAAGGGTATGCTGCAAAAAATCCAGTAACACCAGCAATTTCCAGGGTGTGTAACAGCAATAATGCAAATATGGCCCTATGTTCCTGCCTCTGTCTTCCACATTTATGACAGTCTTTGTCCCGCTGTGATACATTAAGGGTTGTTAGGTAACGGCCTATCATTATTTACCGCTAGCATTACTGCTATCATCCCAGTCATGTCATGGACTCCCACACCAACTGTTGGGCCATGTCCGTATATATGGGAGTAACAGCTGGTGAACACATTTGTGGCCTTGTACATTCCTGAAGTAAGTGTGTGGTACACAGTGTTCCTTGCCCTTGTACAGCCTTTTATGGTGGGGGGGGGGGGTTCTATGCCATTAACCTAGGCTATGGCACCTTTCCAGTGATATAACTGTTAAGACGAGGGTCATTCAGTGTGATAGTGAGGTGTTAGGTTAAGCAATGATATGTACAAGATACTGTGACATTAACACAAGTGCTACCTTTCCCCCTAGGGCTTGACTACAGGGTATTATTGGAGACTGCTGAACTACATATGTATTTGTTGATTGTTACGTATCCTGAGGGCAAATCCTGTTCCTACTGTTGAACTAATTGAAGGCCTTGGCCTACACAGCATAGTATGGTATATATACATATTGCTTGAATCTACTGTTTTGTGTGGGCCTTGCATTCATGACTAATTACATATTTCAAACCTTATGTGGTGTCAGTACTGGCATACATTATTGTATAGTACAGGAATAAAGATTATCTATGTATGCATACCTGTGTGTTGTATCATGTCCTTTGATTTGTGGGTGGGTATATGTTTGATGTCAGTATTCTCATTTGTGGGAATAGTTGTCACACTACACATTTCACAGGTGCCAGTTGAAGGGCTTGTGGCTGAGGGATATACTTTGCACCCAGTGCTTCCACACTACTTCTACATATGTATGGCTACTGATACCTTTTGTGTGTGTATATGTGCATGTACCTATATATATCTCATATGGCTATATATATATATATATATATATATATATATATATATACAGATATATACATCTGTATATATATATATATATATATATATATATATATATATATATATATATATATATACACACACACATATCTACATATAGATGAACATATATATGTATCTATATACAAGTGCTGTTTTATGATTATTTGTGAGTCATACATTAATATATATATATATACATATAGCTGTCTATCTGTCTACATATACAGATATATCTGTCCATATGTCCATGGATGTTCAGCTCATATTTTGGCCTGTTCCTCATTCACTTGGCAATTGTCATGGATGATCGCAGCATTGAATTCAGTAACTAGTGGCAACACTTTTGCGTTTCAGACTTCATCTACTTCTACATATGTGTTCTAATACATATAACTGCATAACTATCAACATTTTGAGTGTAACAAAGCATTAGTTGACATATATCCCTATTTGTACCCACAGTGTGGCATACTTTGTCCAGACTTCTTGCATTAACAGGATATGTGGTGTGATAATAATACATTACCTGTATTGTTGATCGATTGTGCTGCACGATATGTTTGTGTAAACTTCAGGTTATGTATATCTGCCATGGTTTAGTGGTAAATCACTTTGTGTATTGAGCGCAGGGTACTGGGTTCGAGCCTTGGCAAGGCAGTTTATTTTGCTGCTGAGCAGAACAAGGGACGCTGGCTACAGAGTGAGTGAGGCACTCTTAAGCAGTTGTAAGCAAGGTTACGTGGGTTTGCGTGGAGCTAAGCAAGGCCTACACAGGTTAAGCAATTTAGCAGGTAACTGAGTATAAGAAACTGTAACCAAACTTTAGCAGTGCTTACCCCTGTGCAAATGCACTTAAACACGCTTACTGCTACTTATTTGTGCTTAAACCTGCTTACTACTGCCTAAATTCATTATGACATTGATACTTCAAATGTGCATTTCATGCAGAACTCCAGTTCACATTTAAATGTTATTATGTAGGTTTTAAGGCAAAAAGATGTACAAATATGCTCATATACAGACTTCACATGGAAAATTATATGTACTGCAGTGGAACTTAAACCGGGAATGCCTGTTCATTAGTCGGGTGCTCTAACCACTACACTATTGTTGAGCTGCTTCATTTGCATATATACCCATGGATCCTAGTTCCCCAAACACCCACCCCAACACTTCACTGACACATCAGTCATCCATTCTCCATTTGGAAACACGGTGTATCCACACCACTACACATTGGCCGCTCCCTACTCCTCTGGACCCATCCCATGGGATGACTCAATCCAAGTATCCTCAGACATCCCAACCTTTTAGTCCACAAACATTGTGAAATGAGTGACCAATAGGACACTATTCCCAATTTTTGGGTTGTCCTACCTGGGACACACATGTCTTTATTTCAAGATTAGACTCTATACTTCATTACTTCATTACTCCAGTTAACAAGACACTAAAATAAATGAATAACTATGACTACATGATAATGCACATGTTACACATGTAAACCAATGATGTACAGGTTCGGCAACATTATATTACAAATAAAACGGTTTAGTGATTGGGGTTGACGTAGCCGGCAAATCACAGGAATGATTCAAATATTTCATAATGGGAAAGTCCTCACATTTTATTTTTTTGAGAACAGCACTGACTTCGAAACTAAATAAACAACTCTGAATTATTGCAGATTCGTCCCTTCCCTCTATCTTCTTGTAACTCTAATACTATAGTACTGAAATATACAACGGAAACAAAACAAAAGCTTATTTGCCTTGGAAGTTTATATCCCAGCAGAATCATGAAAATGTCGCAAATATATATATATATATATATATATATATATATATATATAGTATATGGATGACAAGCATTTCATGGCAGTCTAAGTAAGGCCTGCACTGTTACAAAGGCCATGCATTGGCATGAAATTGAGTCGGGATACATAAGCCACAGTGCAGAGAAGGGGGTCACCATCTTTTCTGTAATGGACTATGAATAAATGTTTATTTAACATCTGTTAACCGAGTATGAAGACTGTTCCAACAAGTCAGGACTCCATTCAGTCATGACTTTAGCCTTAGAGGCCAAACAACACAACTAAACATACATGAGAAGCATACCTCTCAACCTCTCAATGTAAGAAGTCTAGCCAAAGCCAAATATAATTGAGGGTGGGGGGGGTCAAAGATTGGGACATACTGGGAACAATTCAATAGCTCTGCTTAACAGAGGCCCAGTAAATTGATCAATGGGGCGGCGTGAGCCAACACACCTTAGCTAGGCTTATAAATGCCCTTCGGCAGATAGCCTAGTACCTACCTATGAACCTATTACATTTATGGTTATGCATAACCTATTATTCTATCTACTGTCGAGGTTTGTAGGGGCACTTTCATGTTATTTATGTCTGCAAAAGGAATGAATGTGGTACAGGGAATGTACTTCTACATATAGATGTATTATGTGTGTATCCATATATATTTATAACAAACTCATTGAACTCCACAAGGCGGTCCAATTAGAACTGGGCCATCCAACCCTGACACGCCTGGATCCATATTTCATACCCATGGTTCCTCCACCCCACCCAAGTTCCACATACACACAAACCATCCATTCTCCACTTGCTATCCCAGCCATAACACACCACCACACATTGCCCTCTGCCCAGCGTTAGGGACGCTACATGTATGTTGTCTCAACCCATGTATCATCAGGCTCTCCCAACCTTTTAGTCCTTGAACATACCTGCCCTGGCTTGTATAATGGTCAGACGTCCAAACAACCTGCAATTTTTGGGTAGTCCCACCAGGGACTACCCTGTAATTGTTTGTAAGGTAGACTTAGCAGGTGGACAATGTTACTCCTACTGGTAGTATCCTGCCTGTGGTTTGAGAAGCAATGATTTGCTCACCTCTGCCCACCTTGATATGACATAAGATGACACCCCTGCCCAGCTTGATATGACATAAGATGACACCCCTGCCCAGCTTGATATGACACCTCTGACCAGCTTGATATGACATAAGATGACACCCCTGCCCAGCTTGATATGACATGAGATGACACCACAAGGTAATACAGGCATTGCTGTTGTTTTCCTTCTCATTCTTTTTGTTTGCTTTATTGTCACGACGTTCATTCTTCATATATAGATATACACACACACACACATATATATATATATATATATATATATATATATATATTATATCTGTACATACACATGCACATACATCTACATAATTATACACATTTCCTATACTGTTGGATGCCTGTGCTGGATGATGTGTTTGTGATCACAGCAGCTGAATGTGTCTCCGCCATGGCTTAGTGGAACTCACGTCTATTATAGTGTGCAAGGTCGGGGGTTTGCAACCTGGCAGTGCAGATTATTTTGTTAATGGACACAACAACAGCTGTTGGCTACAGGGTGACTAAGGCACTGTAGAACATTTGTAGGTGGGTATGCGCTTGTTTGCGTGAAGCAGAGCATTACTAACCTCTCTCTGGTTGTGGCGTCTTGCACTCCGTTAGCCTCTACATTACTTCACCAGTGTGGTACTCGCATACCGGCAGCCAAACAGGCTTACACCCGCTTGCTCACACATACACACGTGCAACATCATGCATTTTGTTCACATCTGTCAACTGGGGCAGTCAGACTGTATGCTTGTCCAGTGACAGCGGTGGCCCGGGGTGTAGAGCTCTACATTGACCCCAGCTACGTATCCCAATTAATACTGGGGTGTTCACATTCATGGAGGGTAACAGGCATAACATAGCCACATCCCCCATTAATCATGCTTAGTTTACGTTGAACTGTCAGTATTATCCATGCTTAGGTCAGGTTTACATGTCAGGTATGACTGTTGACAACGGTCAGTTTAAGGTGAGGTTGGATTCCTGTTTCACAGGTCAGGATAGGTTACATGCAGGTATTCAGGGTAGGTGTAGTTATTCCATACCTGTGTGGTACAGTAGAGGGGAATAGTTAAGGAGTAGGTAGATAGGTAGTGGGGGTGACACTGTAACTGTATAGTAGCCTGTAGGTATAATTGGATGGGGAGCATTAGGGAAGGTTTGTCAGATGTTGGGATTTGTATGCGAGGCAGGACAAGAGGTGTCGGTATCACTAGTTGATGTAGTGGTATAGAGTGTGAGGTGGGGGGGAGGTTCACAAGGTGGTGAGCTTGTGCTGCTCCAGGTGTGCTTGTGGTGTTCCTTCATGTGTTAGTTGCATGTGTCCTGTGGGACAGCTGTGATACTACATGTAGGATGGGGTTCCAGATACTGGCAATATAGTGGGGGGAAGAGGGTGTCACCTACGTGTACCCGTAGACATTAACAGAAATGGAACAGCGGCTGATAGGTATATGGTGTTCATGGGGCACAAAGGGGGGTGTTAGTAGGGGGATTATCCAGGTATGTGCAGGATGGCTGCAGGGAAGGTCCACAGCTGGTCATGTTGTCTATGACAACAGCTGTGCATATGCACTACATTTGGTGTTTGCGTCGGACACTCACTCCTCTGGGTGGGGGTGAGGACTACAATAATACCTTGTGATG